>NC_062220.1:33478708-33780541 GCF_902686445.1 Sciurus carolinensis | reverse complement strand
TTATATATAAGAAAACTGAGATCTTAAAATTAAGTATTTCATCATAAATTATTCTGCCAATAAATGTTAAGTCGAGAATTTAAATTCCCTTATGCTCAGATATGAGATGATATCTTCAAGAAATATTCCTTTCCTTCTTTTCTCACCTGATTCTCGGAGCAGCCTCTTTGCTGCTTTCCCTTCTAGTCTTGTATTCCCACTTCACTTAATATCACCTACTTCATTGCCAGAATGGATATTCTAGGAAAATGACACGTGATCCCTGTGAATAAACCATTCTGTATAGAACTATGGATTTTTATAAGACACAAAACAATAAATTGAACAACAAAAAAGGAAAAATCTTACATCTTAGAAATAATGCACAGACTATTCTTAATTTGAATACTTGATACAAGTTTATTTTAGCAATATCTGTAGCTGAGAACTTTCAGAACATGCTTCCTCTTGCTGTTCACTGGAGCACAAATAACTCTCTCTTTATTTAATAAAACTTTACACATCTTTTGAGTTTTTGTTCAGATATCACCTTTCAGATGTTCCTTCTTACTCTTCCATTTCCTCAGGATGGATGAATTGTGACTGTTTACAGCTACCACCCATACTGCAGATTTAATACAGGACTTATCTCCCAATGCATTATATGCCTGTCATTCTTCTCTGCTTAACTGACATTTTTTTTGCCAGAATCGACTATGTATTTTATATGTGTGGTTCTTTCTTCTAGTAGAATGTTTGGTGTGGAGTCAATAGCTTAAAATTCTATATGAGCAAAGGTTAATAAACGTTGTCCACATACAGAAAATTCATCTGAACTTGAAAAATTGCAATAAACTTAATATCATGACTTCAATTTTTTAGAATATAAACACATTTTTGGAAAAGATATAACAATAGTGAGATAGCATGCAAGTAGGACCTTTATAAAAGCATACTGTTCATAACATATTAAATACCTACCAAATGATAATTTAATGAAATCATTGGATTTCCAGCTCAGACTTCAAAAGTTTGTGTATTGGTATTTATTTGTACCATTAGTAAAAATGTATTCCGTATTTTTTCTATAATTTTATTAATGATGTGCCCAGTATATATTTGTATTATCTTGAAGTCACACACACAAAAAAATCCTAAATAGGAAGAAATAACTTTTTGTATATCAGTATTTTTTATTTTTTGGAAGTAGAATATGGGCAGATTCAATTTCAGCTTATACTCATTCACTTCCCTGTCTCTTTCCTCTCACTTAATCCTATTAATAAATTTTCTTCATTTCTTTGATATTTTATTCACAAGTTAACACCTCCAAAATGATAAATATCTTAGAGTTACTGACAATCTGGCAGGAGGAATGTCTTACTTGGCATTACTTTTCCTGTTTTTCTTTTAACATGTGAAGAACAATAGGTTCTGATTAAAATGTTTGTCTAAATGACAAAGTATTTCTTTTTAGGATACTAAGGATTGAACCTAAGCGCACTTTGCCACTGAGCTACAATCCCAGCAATGCTTCCTCCCTGACCACCACCTTTTTTTTGAAACAGACTTTCACTATGTTTCTGAATCTGGCCTTGGACTTTGTGATCCTCCTGATCCAGTGTCCTGAGTTGCTGAGATGACTTAGTCACAGCAGCGATTTTTAAATAAATATATAATAGAATCAAGAAGAAGAAAGTAATATAATAGTTAAATTGGGAATTATTTATATTTCCTGGATTTTGCAATAATACATATTTTATGATCAATGATATCTTAGATTTAATAAAATACAATGTATGTGTGTCTCTAGCAGTTCAACTCTGTACTTTTCTAAGACTAGGAATCTGATGCTTTCATTCACTGTACTTATCCAAATGGGGTGAACATTAAATATATGTCTTTGAATATTGGTTAAAGAAATACTTTGATTTAAGAAAGAAAATAACAATAATAAATATTAATGGAAGTAACACAGGAAAGTCATATGCAAATATGACATAAAATGATCATATCATTTTTAACAAAACCTTTTTATAATTTAAGACACTTTTGTCAATTTATGAAATATTGTTATATTTAAAGCAAACTCAGTGACCACAGAAAATTAAATAAATTAAAACAAAAATCTCTTTTTCTGACTACATTAGACCAGAGCTGTCTAATTATATGATGATAAAAATGAGAACAATATATTCTTAACAGATATATGTATCTATTAAATTTTTTTTAATGGAGTCCTTCCTTCCCCACTAAGTCTTATTGGTTTATCACTGAAATAAAGAAATGAAATGTGCATAAGAGGCCAAATGGTACTGCTCACCACCAGCTAGATATCACTTAAATTAACCTTTATTTAACACAATGTATTTCAAAATACATATTTTTAACTGCACCAAAACAAGTTTTCTCCTAAATACCCTGAAGTGAAAAATAATTTTTATAAAAATTTCCTAAAAATAAGTAATCTAACTATAACTTCTTATTCCATTCATTAAAAGAATTATTTAATAAACATTTCAAAAAGAAAAATAAATTTGGAGCATTTGTTGTATTTTTTACCCATCAAACAATTTTAACTATCAAAATTTGGTGAAGCAGTTTATTGCATAATAAATTAAAAAACTTATTTAGCTAATAGAGGACCAAAGCACTGAAAAATATGACTATAAATTAGAAATCCTACAGCTTTATTCAGACTCCTCTCTTCTTAGCATGTTTAAAATGATCCTTGACATTTATAAAACAGATCTTGAAATCTGTTTATAAAATTTTTATATTGCTAACTTAACAACCTACCAGATGGTGGTACAAATATATATGGGGGCTTTGATATCCCAATGTAAAATTAATTTAAAAACAGGAAAAACACTTGAACTATGAAGTAGATGGTATTAGAATAATTTTATTTCTGTCCTAAAGAAAACAGTCAACAAACCAGATTAATATTTCACATGAAAAGAAAAAATAATCTCACTATGAAGAAAAAATATTTGAATTTATATGGAGACAAGACAGAGCAAAATCATTATAAACCGAAGTTTTTAAAAAGCTATCACTAATACTGACTTACGTTCTGAACTTAGAAAATTGGAATTATGTGTACAGGACATCTAATTGTAGAGTTGAAAAGTATGTAAGATTGGCATACTGAGAAGACTATGTTCAAAATACATTATTAAACTGATATGTGAATAGCACATTCATCTGTTTTGTATATTTTCTGTTTTTAATTATTATGTTGAAATATTAGTACTTGAATACTTCCTGTTATTGGCCATTTCTAATTAAAATTAGTGGTTTATATATAATTACATGTATACAAATACATACATTTACATATTTATCTCACAGATTGCTAATGGGTATCCTTATGTGTTATGTAGCAATTTATTTATGTAGGATTTTTAATATATTTTGCTTTACTGGAAATTTTATAAATAGCAATGTTTAATTTTCTCCCATCTGTTCTATATATTCAGAACATACAAAAACCAAGTTGATTACTTCCTAAAATATTCACCACCCATCTTTGACAGTACAAGTGTTTATTCGTGTACAAAGTAATGATCTACTAGGGAATGTCAAATAAATCTTGTTGCTAGTCAGATTTATGGTGGAAGAGTCAACAAGGAAATAAGTCAGGAACCGAATAGTGTTTTAGGTGGAGAAGAAAGTTTATAAATTATTTCTTGTCTTCAAAAGGTCAATAGTAAAACAGTAGGTAAGCTCTACATGCAATTTCATATGAACTAAAATTTATTGTCCATGTACTTCTCATTAGGGATTGAAATTAGCAATCTTTTCAAATTTAATTTTTCTCATCTTTTAAATTTATTTTCCATTGATACATTAAAATATAAAAATTATTCATATTCATGTGGTATCATATTTTGATGTGTATACTGCATAAAGTTTAAATTAAGTAAATTATATTCATCTCTTCATTTATCATTTCTTTATGATGAAACTTACAAAATCCTCTCATATCAAAAATGCCTTTTTGAATATGCTGTGATTCTTCTCCACATGAGATATGAAGTCAGCAAATTGATAAGATTCCAAAGAATATTTTTTATCATAATATATACATGTAATTAAAAAGGTACAATATTTCTATTGTACTTCCAACTTTAATGTATTCATTGTTTAAGAATCAAAATCTCTAGATATAATAAATCTTATACATTTAATTTCCTAAAGGTCAAGTGTTATAGTAGTACTAGCCTTGTTTGTGTATATGTGTGCATTTTTGTTTGTTTACATATTGGATGAGTTGAAGGAATAAAATATAATTTCTGAAGCTCCATTATAAGAGATCACAGGAGATAAACCTTATGTGGGGACCAACAAAGTGGGAAGAGGAAATTTTTGGGGGTGATGGATGGGTTTATTACCTTAATGATGGTGATGATTTCTCAGATGTGTGTATCTAACCTAACAAATCAAATTGAATATACTAACTATGTGCAGGTTTTTGTATATCAATTGTATACTTCAATAAAGTTATTAAGATAAATTATGCCCCACTTTAAAAAAAAAATAAAGCAGCAATACATTGAGTCTGTTAGAAGTTTGCCCAAAGACAAAAGTCCCATGACAAAAGAAATTCAGTCAAATGATTTGCTGAATAGCTTGAGCACTTGAGTTTTACAAGTTTTTAGTGAAGAGACTTTAGTCCGAGTTTAGCTATAGTTCATAAACTCAGTCTTGACAGCAATTGATCGGAACTTGTAAACTGAGAAATTTCTGGTTAGTTCAGTGTCTGTATGTGGTTGGAGGTCGAAACAATCTGTGCTTAAACAATTTGTACTCATATATTCTGGAAATATTGAATTATCCCTAAGAAGCTTCTGTTGAAACAGATTGAGTTTAAGCAATTTTTCTGTATTTTAAAGTTGGCATTTCTTTAGTTTTCTTTTTCAAAAGTTTCACCTTTGTCATTGGTAAACCATACCTCTCATATATACACATTTCATTTGTGATGTTCTGATCTGTACTGATAGCCAAAGCATCTATTATCAGATATGTCAATCAACTTCAAATATTCTTCATATGGAATAATAACTTGTAGGGTTGCCTGGTGAGCCTATGGCTACGTGGTATCATTGAAGACTCTGAAAATTTCACATTTGAATGACACAGTGCTACAATACTTATATACTTGGAATTTGCAGAGTATATGTAAAAGTAAATAGCTGAGCATGAACGACTAAATCCAAAAGAATATAACCAAACCTTAATATGTACAGCCTGTAGAATAAAACATGGATGTATCAGTCACATTGCTTTTTTTAAAATTTTAATCAGTCCACATTTATTTAGTAACATTATGCAGTAGTTTGAATGGTGTAACTCCATACCAATAAATGGTGTGATGTGTTCACACGCCAATCTCTAGAACCTGTGAATATTGTCTTATTAGAATTTTAAAAAAGCCTTTACAGATATAATTAAAGGAAGGACTTTGAAATAAGATCATACAAGATTTTATCTAGTGCATCCTAAATCTAATGACAAATGATTTCATAAAAGATACTAGAGAAGACAGACAAAATCAAGTATTGATGTGAGAACGGAGGGAGAAGTCGCAAATCAAACAAGTTAACAACCACAACATAAAGGAGGCACACAATAGACTTTTCCCAGGTCTCAATAGTGTGGTCATGCCCCTACCTTGATTTTGCATATCTGGCCTCCAGATCTAAAAGAGGAAAAATTTATATTGTTCCAAGTCACCAAGTTTCTGGTAAATTGTTGCAGTAACCCTAGGAAACCAATACATACTAAGACTATGACAAAACCTATTGGGGATTAAGAGCAAAATTTGTTACTTAAATTAGCAAATAATCAGATTTGAAAAGCCAGAGTCATGTCTAAAGTGCTCTATATTGAAATTCCATGTATCTTGTCTCAGAAACTTCTTGAGCAAGGTTATTTAAGACCTTAGAGTTACTATCACTCCTACAAATTGCTGAACCATAACATAAAGTATATTTCCCACAGTTCTGACATTCTTTGACTCATAAAATGGTCATAAGAAAGTAGTTCAGAATTCCTTCTCAGAAGTTAAAATTTATGTGTCAAATGGAGTTCCATTTTTTTCCTTCTGGATTGCATTTTAAAGATCATATTTTCTGGATTGCAGTTACTAGCTTTGGTGTAACTTTTCTTCCTTGTTAGTTTCCTTAAATTCTGCCTACACACTTATAAATAATCTCTTTATTATACTGTCCTCAAATTACCCTGCCTGCATTAACATCTGTTTTCTCTGAAACCTTATAAAATCACTTGCTTAATATTCATCTCTCACTATAAGAAAAAATAGTCTCCATAAAATTTTTTTCTTATTACAATATATAAAATACATTTGTGTGTCTCACTACATACACACACACACACACATACACACAAATATATATATGATCCTCAACTCATGATGCTCTTGTATACATTATATAATGATATGACATATATTGCACACCTATAAAATGTTAAAGAATTAAAATTTTAACTATATAAGGTGGAAGGAAACATAAGTGGATATTTTTATAGCTGTAGCTATATATATATATATATATATATCAGTTTATATATATATATCAGTTATATATATATATATATATCAGTTTGCTAGAGCTGGCATAACAATGTGCCACTACTTGGGTGGTTTAAAACAGAAATTTATTCCATTATAGTTTTAGAAGTTTGAAGTCTAAGATCCAGGTGTTTTCAGAATGGTTTCTATCATTTACATTCACTCATTGAAGAATTATGATATTAAAATATTAATTCCAGCATTAGGAAGGCTAGTTTAAAATGTAAATAGCATAATATCTCTGAATAACTATTTAAATAAAGTTTTATAGACTATAGTAAATTTGTGGAATAATAACATGGATAAACCTGTAGGAAACTATGTTAAGTGAAATAAGTCAGACACAGAAAGGCAAGTACTGCATGATAGTGTTGATCTCAGAAGACAGGAGAAAAATGGTCATTACCAGAGATTGGGGAGAATAACTGGAAAAGAGAGGTTGTTCAGTGGGCACATAGATTTAGATATGAAGAGTAAGTTCTAATGTTCTACTGCACAGAATGGTGACTATAGTTACTAATAATATATAATATATATCAAAATAGCTAATAAGGAATATTTAGAATGTTTCATGACACAGAAATGATAAATGTTTAATGTGATTGATATGTTAATTACCCTGATTTACCATTATGCCACGTATATAACTATATCAAAATATCACAATGTAACCCAAAAATTTGCAAAGTATTATGACAGTTAAAAATCTATTAAAACTGTAAATGGATCAAATTCTAAACTGCCAAATGCAGTATGAGACCCCTCAAGTAGAAATACATAGTTATCTGTGCCTAGAACATTCCAGATTCTGTCATTCAGATTTCTCATGTGACTGTTTCTGGACAGTTGGAAATACCTGGGTGGAATCAAAGAAGTGATGAACTATATGTCAGACAGAGCATTTTAAAAATCTATTGACTTTATTCATTTTTTAAGTGATCTAACCAATCATTTTTATAATAAACAAGATTTACCACTAAACTAGGGAGGCTAGTTTAAAATATAAATACCATAATATATAGAATAGTTATTTAAAGTTTTATAGAATATAGTAAATTTGTAGAATGATAAGTAACATGGGTAGACCTGTAGGAAACTATGCTAAGTGAAATAAGTCAGACACAGAAAGGCATACCACTGAAGTATAAGAAAAATCAACAAGTGATTACCGCTTTTATTCGTTGTATCAAAATTTTAAAAATCAATTTATTTTGTAAAGGTAAGTTATTTCTATGTACTATAAAAACAGAAGATTATAGCTTCTTCTGTATACTTCAAGGAAAATCATTTCTCAAGTTATTTAATGGTACAGTATGAATTGTAGCATCCATTTATTCATTAAACAATTCTCAAATTCCTGGTAAGGGCCAGATATTGTTCTGTGAAATTGAGGTAAAGAAAAAAAATGAAATTGGCAGAAAACAAAATTCCCTTCCCTTGTGGAAGTTACATTCCAGAAGAAGATAAAATATGTAAGTTGTGTGTTTGTGTGTGTAAATACGTATCTACCTGTCATATTGCTGATATTACTAAGTGACAGGAAAGAGAGTGGAAATGTTGAGGTCTTCATTGAGAAAGTGATATTTAAATTAAGAATAATGTAAATGAGCAGTTGACTCATATGACTGAGTGAGGAAAGATCGTTCCAAATGCAAGTGCTGAATTACAAGAGGAATGGTACAGAGTCTGAGAGGTTAACATAGTGAACAAAGACTAGGGAATGATGTTGGAGCAATAGCAGGGACAAAATCATGTAGGACTTCAGATGACACTGTAAGAAATGTTTTACACTGGAAGTTGAATGGGACTGGAGAATTCTGAACAGAGGAGGCATCTGATACATATTTTTTTAAAGGTTGTTGGCTGTTACTGGGAAAAAAATAAAAATAAGCAAGAGAGAATTTACCCAGTGTAAGTAGGGATGGGACGGAATTGAAATTGAGCTATTAGAATTTTACATTGAATCCTTTTTGGTCAGAACTTTATGTAAGCAGTTAGGGCCAGAGCCACAGCTGTAGTGAGAGACATTGAAGAAGAGAGTGACTCAAACAGACTGTACTGTAATCAGGAAATTATAGCATGGATTATAGTAGTTCTGATGTTTCGCAGCAGGCTCCCTATTTATGCCCAGTTTCATAAGAGAGTGTTGCACCTTGCATCATTACCTGGGAAAAGAACAAAATTCAAAATGTTTTGTACAGCAGAATGCTCTACTTAATGCTTATTGTTTTTGCACCATCACAAAACCTCATAAATCATTCATCATAAATTGGAGACTCTCAGTCATTTGTCCTCAAGTAATCCCTACTTTTCATCAGAATTGTAGCACGACTAGGCTAATGACAAAACCTGAATTACACTAGCACTGTGAAATATGCTTGGTTTTCAAGTTCCTGTATCTTTTGTCCTGTAAGTGGGAAAGGAGATGCTGTCCAAGGATGGAGGACAATTATTATGCATTATTATCTCCAATCAAAAGCCACAAGAACAACCTGCTTGAGAGAGGATTCAATTACCATCTATTCCTGGAGTATTGCAGAAGGAACTATTAAATACTAGGCACCACATCATTTTTTTCAAATGGTAGGAATTCACTAAGAAAAAATGATCACTGTCCTTTAATTTATAAAGAGAATTTTCATAGAATTTTCTTTCACTTTTATTCCACTGTGAACAAACTCTTCAAACGTCTCCACTGTCCATTACTAATTTCCAAATGCTTTTCTTATTTGAAGGTAGATGTGAGTCAGAATGCCATAAAGAAGGAATTCTTTTGATGTGTGAGGCCCTGGGTTCAATCCCCAGTACCATGGGGGGAAAAATGCAATCGATGACATTCTTCAGCTTTTTCATGCTGAAAAAAGTCACCAAGAAAGCCTCTTAAAACTCTATTTCTAAATTCTGTCTCTTGAGATTCCTGTTTAGTAGGACTTGAGTGGTACCAGAGAACTTGCATCTTACGCAACCTGTATTAAAGATGAGGTCTGTAAACCAGACTGAAAAATGCAGTATTATACCCTAGACTTTTATAAGATGAAACAGCTTCAGTAATCAAAATCACAAATTTAATTTCTTAATTTAACTTAATTTGTCCAACACTGGTATGAGTTCCCTCTCATCTCCAATCTCATTTCAGATCAATATTTCGAGTTTGCATTCTTCATGTCATGGTTCCCCACAGATCAGTTTCCACAGTTATTGAAACTTTTGTACTAGGAAGGAATGTGAGAGGTAAGCCACTCCCTGGAAACTATATGGCTATAACTGGGACACTGTACTAGGGAATGTGTGGGACTTATTAAATGAGAACTGGTCCTTGGAGAGAAGTAAGGTTTTCAAAATGTGAGGTCTTAAGTAATTATGGGGCATAGACATATATTTAGAGGAAAGTGATTCTGCAAACTGAAGACAAGTTTGTGTGTGTGTGTGTGTGTGTGTGTGTGTACATGAATATATATATTTCCTACTTTTCTCCGTTGACAGAGCAAAGAAGCAATAACACTGTAGCAGTAAAGAACAAACTTGACGCTAACTCTAGTCAGTCAAACTTTCCTAATAACCAGTACTCTCATCTCCCAAGTCTCAGAGATGAGGTCATTATTTTCTTACTCAGGGTGTGACACTCTTTATACTGATTATATTTTAACTTTTAACACAAATTCTAGGGCCCTGCTACATTCTGTTCTTCTGCCTCGTTGCTCCCTGTCACTAATTTTCCGTCTGGGACGCCACACTAACTGTTGGTTTCAGGTGTTTATTTCCCCACTTACCTTGAATATCAGAGTTTATAAAATCCATTTTTTTCCTATTATAAGTTTGTGGGTGCCTAGTGGGCTACTTCTTGTGTTTTCCTTCTTGATTTGGGTATTTTGTAAGTGGAGAGATTTGAATTTTAATATCTACCATTGTATTACAAGGTCACAATTTCTTTACATTGGTCTATGAAAATTGAAAACAGCCAGTTTCCTTACCAATAACTCTATTTTTAAAAAGCTCTTCTCTCAAATCCTTTACATTGTTTTCTTAAAGATTCTACAATGAATCTCTTTGGCACAAAGGCTTTTCCCTGCAATAGCAAGGAGACTTCATGTCTCTATAGTCAGTGTCTCTCTCACAGAAGCCGACCAAGTGAAAAAGAGCTGCATTAACTTTTAATGGTTGCTCTTTTCTTGGAGACAAAAGGGCACCAGGAAGTAATGGCTCTTTCTTCTGTCTTCTGTCTTCCGTAAGTACAAGTAACCGAATAATAAATGAACCTTCCGATTTTGCCCCATAAAGACATTTCCAAGTAATTAAATACCTAAATGTCTAGTCATTTTATTCATGTTTTATTATCCTTAAGGTAGTTGAAGTTCGGATCATATTTATTTTGCATACATATGATTTTTGTCATCAGCTTACATCAGACATTTGATTAGAATCGATCCTGTATTGACCATAGACTGTTAAAAACCTTCAGTTCAGCAGAATTTTGTTCCTCCAAATATATTTAATCTGCCACTGTGGTTTCCAAGATTCCCATTCATTGTAATTCACTGTACTTAATACTTTCTTCATCTCAATAAATTGTATGTCAACTTGAAATATAAAATTCTATAAGTAAACAAATTTGAGTTTTTAATAAGCAGTCTAAAAATTTATATTCTTTTATAAGTACACCCACGACATTGAATTCATTAAGATTAGCAATACAAAATTCACTTTATTGTCTAACAAGCCATCATTAATTTTCTTAGCAGAAAAGTCTCTCATTTCCCTTTGGAGTCTGTGGTAAGATTTTCTTCATTTAGTTACAGTAATAAAATATTATGAATAGTTATTTAAATACCTCACTTTCCCTTTTTACTCTATTGTCTAAATGGAATAGTATAACTTTTGCAATGGTATAATAGTGTGATTCTTGCTTCCATGGAAACAAGAAGATTCAAGCCATTCAACATAAATTTGCAAATCGAATGTTTCCTATGGTGAATTCATAAGTTACTCTTACATATAATTTTCAAACTTGCTAAAAGATTATGAGAGTAATTCAATTGTTCACATAGGTTTTGGAACCCATTATAGATAGCATAATATATTTAAATTGAATGTTAAATTTAAATGTTGCATAGAAATAAATATGCTATCATTCCATCACTACCTTATTACTACCAATTAAAATAATTACAAATACTAAGAATGCATAAGATACATTTCAGAATCAAACTTATAATAAATTACATAATGTTTTGGGGGTTATGAAAAATAGAGATAGTTATTATAAATATTACTTGAATATAAACTTGATTCACATTTTGGTTATCATGACTATTTTAAACAAATAAAAGTGATAGATTGTATCCAAATCTCAAAATTTTCATAGGGATGTAGAAGAAAGCAAAATTCATCAATACTTTAAATGTTACAATATATAACTGTCAAAAACTGAAACCTTAGGGAGAGCTACTATTTACAATATTAAATACTTAAATAATATTCTACTCTATTATATAAGTTAACATGGTCACTATCAAAAAGTTTCTTCAACATGTAAAGAACTCTCAAATTATCCTTCCCATTTTAACAGAAAAAAGAAAAAAGTGGGGACAAAGTGAAAAAGCAAATACTTAACAAATTTGTTTACAAGGCAAATTGCCATAGTACAATCCAGAGCAACAATTAAATCCAAGGAGACATAGCTAAAATTTGCTTCCTGGAGCAGAGGCCCGTGAAGCCATAAACTATTAGGGACCCTTATGTAGCAATTTTGACAAATCACTCCAGTCTCACTGTGGACTAGCAAATGTGAGAAACTTGAGTCTTGAGCAGAAGCCTTTTATACTTCAGTGGTTTGTATCTCCCAGTATATTTGGGAAAGGCTCAGAGGCAGGGGGTCTGAGTAATCCATAGGAAAATCACACAGATTCTTATCCAGAGCAAAGGCATACAATGCAGGTGAAAAAATTTCAATCAAGCACTAGAACAACACTTTGGGGAAAACATTTCTCTAACTCCAGTACCCTTGTATCAATCAAGTGGAGGAAAACTATATAGGAAGTAGCACATGTGAAGCTTTTAGGCCAGACACAAACCCATCAAAGGCCCAAGATTTCAATCAGATTGTGGAACACTCCTCCTCCCCATACCCGACCACTCTATCCACAGTGCACCAGTGGAATAACAGTGGATTAAATCTAACAGAGATCAAAGACTTGTCCAAGGAGGAACACTCAGCAGAGTTTAAGTCAGTGGTGACATTAAATAAGAATACTAGAAGAATTTCAAGTTATGGTATTTAAAGCTATAAATAAGTAAACAAAGTAAGATTAACATCAATTCTTACACTAAAAACATATTTACCTCAGTTAAAAAAAAAAAAGAAAAAAGAAAAGAAAGTGCAATTTGAAGAGGTAAATCTTCACAATGAAACTCAGATAGGAAAAAAATTTTGGGACTCATACAGGGTATGTAAAATAACTGTGATCAATTTGTTAAAACCTCTAATGAAGAAAAGGAGACAACAATATGTGAGTGGGACAATCTGATTTTGTTGTTGTTTGGTACCAGGAATTGAACCCAGGGACTCTTAACCATTGAGCTACATTCCCAGCTTTTTAATTTAATTTAATTTTTTATTTTGAGACAGGGTCTTACTAGGTTGCTAACAGCCTCACTATGTTATTGAGGTTGTCTTTAAACCTGCCGTCCTCCTACCTCAGCCTCTCAAGCATTGGGAGGCTCCCAAGCATTACAGGCATGCATCACCATGCCCAGTTCAGTGGGACCATCTAAAAAGATATATTATGTGCATAACTGAATATCAGAGTTAGAAAAAGAAAAATATTGAGAAAAAGAAATATTTGAGGCAACAAGGGTCTTGAACTTAAATTTATGATAGAAACTGAATTCCACATTCAGAAAGATCAGGGAATACCTACAGTAATAAAATGATTATGTAGGAATATCACATTCAAAAGGCAGAAAACAAGATATAGAGTTTATTTTAAAAAAGGACTGAGGTGGGAAAAGTAACTATTTTGACAATAATCTTGCCAGAAAGAAAGAGAGTAGAATATTAAAATGTAGAAAAAAATCCAAAGCAACTTATGGATAATTCCATATCCTGCAAAATTATCTTCAATGGTGAAGGAAAAATGGAAACTTTCTCAGAAAATAAAAACTGAGAGATCATGTCTTGCATGCAAGAATAGTTTAAAAGTCGATCAATGGAATCCACCACATTGACAACTTTTAAATGGAATACTCAGATATAAATCTAACAAAATGAGGTTAAGACCTATGTGGGAAAAATATAAAACAATGATAACAAATTGAAGTCTTTTCAGACCAATTTGCAAAATCATGAATCCAGATACAAACCTTAGACCCTAAACAGATAACTCAAAATCAGTCATAGACATAAATGTATTTTACAAATGATAACATTTTAAATAAAACATAAAAGTTCATTTGATTTTGGATCTGCCAATGTGTTCTTATATACAATGCCAATAGCATAAGGAAAAAAACTGCAATGGAGATTATATTAAAATTATAAATGCACTGGAATGGTCTCCAAGAAGAGAATAATAAACAAGTCACATGCGAGCAGAAAATATTTGAAAAAACAAATCTGATAAAAGATCTATACCTAAATTTTATTATTTATCAATAATAAAAAATAAAAATGGAAAAAATCTGAACAGATATCTTAACAAATAATATATACAGATGATAAATATAGAAAAGATGCTTAATGTCATTTGTTACTTAGGAAACTACAAATTAAACAAAAAATGAGAGTATTATACACCCAATACAATGACAAAAATTTTAAAATCTAACAATATCTATCGCTGGCTCTTATGCAGAAGATCAGAGATTAATAACAGGCTAAATGCAAAACTGATATAACCCCTTTGGAAAAAACTGTGTGATAATTTCCAAAATCAAAGACATTTCATCATGTAATTCAGTCAGGAACCCAATTCAATATAAAAATTATGTCAATGCAAAAATCTGCAAAATATGTTTATAGTAGCTTTCTTCATAATCATCCCAAACTGGAAGCAACAAAGATGCCATCAAATGCCATCAAGTAGGTGAATATATAAACAAAGTACAGTGTATCCATACAGTGATGTACTACTTACTTATCAATAGAAAGCTCCATGCTACCAGGCAATGTAGAAGATGAACAAATCATAAATGCATAATGCCAAATGAAAGCAGACAATGTAAAAATACAAAATTCTATGATGCTAGAGATATGACATTGTATAAGAGAAAAACGGAGTATAATTCTCAATGATATTCATTTGCTTGGTGTTTTATCAGGGTTGAATAAGTGAAACAGATTGATAGGGTGGTAATTTTTTTGTATTAAATTATAGTGATAAATACAAGATAGTATCAAATCCCATAGAAATTTACAACAAAAAACCACTTTGTTGTGTGAAAATTTCAAAATATCATTTGTGTAACTGAGACCTGAGGAGATAATACAAAATGTGAAATAATTTAAAAAGAAAATAAATGCATTACAAATGTGTGAATGAGTTGGAAGAATAAGTTCCTACCCTAAGTAGTCTTGAGAAGGAGTGGAGATTACAGGAGCAAGACAGAAAGAATAGCACTACACTGTAGTGATAAAATTGCTCCCTGGGAAGATAGAGGCTAAAAATTCCAAAACCACTGAACATGACTACTAAAATTAAATAATAAATGTAAATGGGTGTCAAACAGTGGAGTCAAATTTCTTTCTTTGGAATGAGATGTTAAGAGATAAGAAATGGAGGAGGCCAGTCCGATAAATGGGATAATGTATTAGGGTGGGAGATACCAGCATGGACTAATGTTCAGATTATCATGGCTTACTATACATATGAAAATTTTTCCATTCAATCAAATTAGAAAAGCTAGAAGAAACAACTTCCTTATCTTCCACTCTCACTTTAATATTGTGCTTAAAAGACTGCTCTTCAAAATATTCTTCTATTGGACAAAACTCTTACTTGGCGTGGTCCCTTTTACCAGGAATAAAGTCACATCATATATAACAAGTTCAAGTTTGTGCAATATTTGTGTAGAATTGAAGACTACATAGAATAATATAAAACATTGATAAATAATTAAATATAATTTCTCGCAATAAAAGGAAAAGTGAGTATGTTCTTAAAGCGAGAATGAGTGAAAAAGTGATAAAACTCCCAATATGTTTAGAACTCTAACTCACCAAAGATGCAAAATAGTCACCTAGTAGAGAAAATGTTATTTTTTAATGATTGTATTTGTAAAATAATACTAATATTAATGTGAAACATTAATTATAATATCATAGTTCAACATGGGAGTAATCTCCAGTTAGGTGGTTACTCCATCCTGTTTTGTCTTAAATAGGAGATGTTCTCACAAAATTGGGGTAGAGGATTGGGCATGCTGGTGTGCTTCTGAAATCCTTCAGAGTTGATAATATTACAACTTCTGCTATTGTTATTCTTATTAGCTTCTTATAAACATAATGTATATCTATTAGCAAGTAATAATCTGACATTCAGAATTAAAATCTGTAAATCTCAATGGAATAGTTTTCTCAATAATCTATGTTCAATCTCTTGAATTACTCATGAAGATTCTAATTAATTTGAATAGTAGAGATAAGCATAATATAATTTCTAAAAAGCAACAACAATCCTAAAGGAACAAGATTTCCTGGAGTGAGAATGTAATCTCAAATTGTCTTTTTATATTAAAATATGAAAGGGATAATATACAATAGTGTTGCAAATTATACACAATTTTGATCTCTTTTTGTAAAAATGTAAAAAGCAGATCATTTAAAAAACTGATTTCTATGCATGTGCAACATAGGCTGTTTCTTGGAGATAATATTTTCATTCAATTATGTCTGCAAGCAACATAATTTCTATTGATGAACATAGATTGACATAGTTGTTTAAGCCTATAATGAACCAAATGTTACACAGAATACAATTTTCCTCTTCATTTACCTTAATTTATTCTAGTTGTAAATGCCATTGACTTCCATGATTACAGAATAAATCTCACTGTCGGATCAATTACTACTCTTTAGAATAAAACTTGAGCTATTTTATAATCATACCCATTAGGCATTCCATTTTAATTTTTCAAGACTTTTATAAAAGAACTGGATACACAATTATATTTTATCCATTGTATAATTATTAAAATTATGATAAATTGATATTTTCCTCACTATTGATCATTTTGCCATTTTCTAAAAGTATATGCCTATGTAGATGTTTCCTAGATTTAATATAATTTGCCTTTTCAACTTTAAATTTTGTTTTCCAATATGATATAAATTTATTTTTTTGTATTCTGAAAATTTGAATTCTCTTTTTTCTTTTAACAAGAAGGATTAATGAAAAGATTTATTACTGTCAAATAAAGTGAAAATATATTTATTATTTTCACTAAAAGTGAAATAAATTTAAAAGAAAGTCAGTTTTAAAGAAAGAAATACATATCTCTTAACTACGCAGTTACAAAATGTACATGCAGTTAAAATAGTGGCTCGCTATCTTCTGATTTCCAAATCCCTTTAATCTGTAAAAAAGGTATGGTATACTACAAAGAGTTTTGTTTTATGGGGATTGTATCTGTCAAAATTTATCATAAAAGAAGTTTAAACTGAGATATTACAAAATATAAGAACACTCACACATACATTTTAATAGCAGTCAAAACAGTCACATTTTTATTGTCTTTGGAAACCATTATGGTTCAGTGAAGTGCAGTTCAACTTCTAAAGACTGAAATATTCCTCAGATCCCCACACTTCCACTTGAGAAACTCTGCTAATGAAATTACTGTTTATAGTAAAGTAATACCATAAACAGTAATACTACAAACAGTAATTTCGTTAGATATTTGAAATAGAATTACTTTAATAGATAAAATATATTTCATTAGATGTAGTAATACTTTGTATAAATACTTACACAAGTATTATTAAACTTGTATGTTATATTCATTTCTCTTGATTTTTATGCACTGTAAAATGTCTTTTGACTAATGTGTCTTTTGAAGTGTTAGATAATTATTATCATAAAATCTGGAAAAGCACCACTCACCCCTTTTTTAATTACTTTTTTTCCTTCATTGGATGAACATGGTGAAGAAGAGGGAGGAGCATCCTTTATATACAAAGATATGGTTTTATATTTGTCAGAAATTTCACAGCTCAGCCCAGTTTGCTAAAGGGTTATTTTAAATGCAACCATGATTACTGGCTTCTGAATATTATACGAGAATGGCAGTGGAATGCAATGGGTGTTTGTTGTCAAATATTAACTTTATGTGTTTCCTTTTAGCAAATAAGCAATACAAGTGTTCATGTTTTAAAACATGATTATTGATTTTCTATTACAATTTAAATGAAATACTCTTAATCTTTAGCTCAATGAATAAATTACTAAATAGTTTTTAGGGAAGAATGTAAGGTAGAATGATGATTTGTATTCATATACGTGATACATAATACTCATGGAAAGATGATAGACACATAGATGACAGATGAGAGTTGTGATGTTTACACTAAAATGGAAGAAAAATTACATGCCTCATCATATTTAAGGGAATATATTTCTGTTCTACCACTAATATCTTAAGTGATTACCACCATATTAACAGCAAAATGAACTAAAGGCTCTATTGTTGTAGGAAACAATTTTTATAGTAAAATCTGCAAAAAGAGTCTCACATCAAAAAAAAAAAGTATGATTTTTTTCATGGGTCAAGGTGATACTATAAACAATTGATTGAAAACACCAGATATAAACTAGGACTGGAACTAACATGGGCAAAGCAATTCATAAGTCATGTGATACATGACTGATGTTGTCAATGTCATTATGATTATTTTTAATTTAACTATAATCCTTAATCCAGATGAAACTTACAGCGTAAATTGGTGGGAAATAAAACATTTGTAAGGGAATTAGAAAAAGATATAAGCTGAGGAATTATAATTTAGAGAATACTAAATTCTTGGTGATTTTATCACTTAATCACTTTATTATTTTCCTAGAAAGTTGGCTGTTTTAACCAGTTTTTATATTCCTGTTACCAAAACACCAGACAAAACAAGTTAAATGAGGAAAAGTTTATTTGGGGCTCATGTTTTTGGAGGTCTCGGTTCAAAGATGGCTGACTCCATTGCTATGTGCTCAAGTTGAGACAGAGCATTAAGGGAGATATACCCAGTGGAGGAAAGGGGCACACTTCCTGGTGGGTTCAGGAAGCAGAGGGAGGGAGAAAAGTAGGGGTCTGAGGAAGAACCACGCTTCCAGGGTACAACCCCAGTGTCCCACAACCTCCCCAAGACATACCCTACCTGTTTACAGCCATCACCCAGTCGTTCCACCTGGTATGGACAGCTTAAGTTACACCTCTCACAATCTAATCATTTCACCACAGAATATTCCTGCAGTAGCAGGAGATTCTGGGGGACATCTCATACCCAAACCATAACATTAACCTTTAAATTTCAGGATTCTACCAACTAATTTAGATTTTATTCATAAAATTTTTAAATGGCATATTCATCAAGCTTGTCCTTCTGTGCTATCCAGCTCCATCTTTGGATCTAAACAGAAATACATAAAAGAATAACACCTTTTATTGCATCATCATCAATGTCAAGTAGACCTAAGAAACAACTAGGGCACACTCCGAGGCATTCTTTTCATAAGCTGGTAGAGGACGGATTTCCTAGAGTTGGGAAATTGTGGTTCTTTTCTTTTCTGTTTACATTTTTTCCCCTCTGTGATATATTATTGACTGAAGTCATTTGTCTGTATGGAGCCCTGTCACTAGGAAAGCAACAAAAATCTTTATTGTTTCCATTAAAAATGATGGAAAGGTCAATTAAATGAATTAAAGGGGTAAAGTAAAACAATTTAAAAAATAATCCCCATGAATCCTTTGTGTAAGTGATGGAATAAAGGCCTCTAGGAACACCCCCTTCACAAAAGAAATAACACTGAAAAAATAAATTATTAGAATTAAACTTTTTAGGAATCAACCAAAGTTTTGCAGCAGTTCATAATGTGTTTATTTAAGAAATACAAACAAAGGGGAAAGGCTGAGTCATTGAAGACAGAGAACTTCATAATGTTTTAATTTGCCCTATTCCTATATTAACATATCCGACCCTATAGTAGTCATAAAACTAACAGTCCATAATCTTGGTGAAACCAACCTTGGCAGCTACCAGGCTTAGAGCTAATGCAGAACCGCTTGATTTACATACTTCTCAGCAGAGAAAAATTTAATATCTGTATATGCTGTGAATGATTGTGACTAATTTTTTCCTTTGGATCTTTAGTTGTTCTAGCATTGTTGAAAATACTTCTCTTTCCTCTCTAATTTCTTTGACTGCATTTTAAAAAAACTTAACTGATGGTGTAGGTGTGAGTCTATTTCTTCTTTGTCTTATATAGCTTGGATATACACATTTATCCATAAATATCACACAATAAATTGATTGTCCATTTTAATAAAGTTTATGTGAATAAAGACATTTTTTATTTTATTCTTTCCAATTGCTATGCCTTTTCCTTTCTCTTCCTAGTCCCTTTTTCACAGTTAGTACCTTTGGTGTAATATTGAGTAAAAAAATACTGAGGGATGACTTTTTTTTTCTTTTCTTTTTTTTTTTTACTTTTTTTTGAACTTAGTATGAAAGAATTCAATGTTTTATCATTAAGGATCTCATTAGCTACAGAATTTCAGTAAATTCTCTTTAAAGTTATGAGGAAGTTCTTTCCTGTTCCTCGCTGGTTGACAGTGGTTTTGTTCACTTTTTTATCTTTTTGCCTTTAATGACTGTTGAAGTTTCTCAGTTATTTTTACATGTATAAAGATGATCATATTTTATACTCTTTATGGATTTTAATTTAGTAAATAAACTTGACCAACTTTTAAAGTTAAAAGAACTTGGTCCTCACGTATCATATTTGTATATATTTATGTATTTGATTTTCTGACTCTTTTTGAAGATTATTTTTCTGTATTTATGGGGGATGTTATTTCATAATTTTCTCATATTATTCTGAAGGTTTGAAAACTAGATTGTAGATAACACATGGAATAAGTCAGATAATATTCTCGCCGTTTTCACTTTCTCAAAATGTTCATAGAAGACTGACTGTCATAAATCCTTTAAAAAATGTTGAAATTTCATGTCAAAGAATTTTGGGATGGATTTTTTTTGTAGGTAAACTTTTGGTACAATTGTTTTAAAAACTAAAAAAACTGTATTTGTATTTCTTCTATTGTATATTCTCTTTCTTCTTATATCTGTTTTGATGTATTATATTTTAAAGATATTAGCCCTTTTGCCAATTTTATGTACCATTTTATTATCTTATATATACAGAAATTATTCTCTTTTACTTTGGGTGTTTGCATGATATATAGATATGTCCTCTTTATTTATGACATTGAGGTTTTGTGTATATTTCTTAATCCTAATTGCTAAGGGCTTACTGGTTTTATTAATCCTCTCATAGAAACAGTTTTTTGCTCTGAAGGTTTTCTGTATTTTCTACCTGTTTTACCTATTGTGACTTCTAATGTTTATCTTATTTTTAGGTAAAGTTTATTGGTTTCTTTTTGTTCAACTTCCTTTTGTAGAAACATAATTTCATAAGCATTAATTATTTCATACATCCTTAATTTTCTCCCAGATATTGGATATTGTACATTTTATGAATTATTTAATTTATAATATTTTATAAAGTTCCTTGTGATTGATCTATTCCTGACTTATATAGTACATTGCCTAATCTCAAAACATTTAGAGACTTTTTGATATTTTATTGATATTTACTTAGATTTTCATTCCAATTTTTTTAGAGAACATATTCTGTATTTTTTAACACTTCTGAAATTTGGGTTTGTGTTTACTATCAATATCTGTATAAGAATTTTAAATTCTTCTATCCTAATAAGGATCTTCTCATTTCCTCCTTTAGGTTTCACCATTTTTTGCTTGCTATGTTTTTAAGTGACTCTATTAGCTACATGCACTTTTAGTTCTTGATGAATTTACACATTAATCATTGTGAAATATTTTTCCTCATCTCTGATAATACAATTTACCTTGAAGTATTCTTTTATATTAATTATTCTGCTCAGTATGTATATAATATCTTACTTATGTATTGCAGTGACTCTATGGTAAATGTATCTTATGTTTCTTAATTTTGATCAATAATGAGAATTTTGGCCTTCATTATAAATGCTTAGTTCCTTTGTATATAATGTAATTATTTCTATACTTGAATTATGCTCTCCTTTTGCTAATTGTTTTCCACATCTATTATGTGTTTAATCTTCATTTTTTCCTGAAGATATCCATTCCCACCTTGAACCTTTTTTTTTCACCCTTGAGGAATTTCCCTGGGCGCTTCTAGTAATGTGAGTAACTGGTAATAAATTCTATCAGCTGATTTTCAAATAATAGTGTTTTTATTTGCCATGATTTTGAAGAAATTTTTGCAGATAAAGGATTCTGGGTGCATGTTTTATTTTCAAAATAATTTAAAGTTGTTTTTTTCATTGTCTTCTCTCTTTTATTTTTCCTAAGAAAAATTATGTACGTCATTGCAAAACTACATGAAAGCATCTCACACCAATAAGAATGGCAATTTAAAAAAAAACTAAACAATAATAGCAAGTAATGAGAAGGATGTGAAGAAGTGTCTATCAGTTGGTAAATGGGT
The DNA here is from genome assembly GCF_902686445.1 of Sciurus carolinensis. Classification (NCBI taxonomy): domain Eukaryota; kingdom Metazoa; phylum Chordata; class Mammalia; order Rodentia; family Sciuridae; genus Sciurus; species Sciurus carolinensis. Next base: position 33,758,212 of record NC_062220.1, on the reverse strand, counting down.
AAAGAAAATATGCTATGAATACTATTCATCCATAAAAAATGAAAATCTGTTATTTGCCAAAACATAGGTGGACCTGGAAGATGTTAAGTGTCATAAGTCAATAGCAGAAAGACAAGTATCACATGATCTTAGTCATAAGTAAATCTGCAAACATTGATCTCACAGAAATTAAGAACTGAATAGTAGTTATCAGAGACTGGGAACATGAAGGAACGAGGCAGAGAGGTTGATTAAAGAGTATATTGTTTGATAGGAGAAATAATCCTTGTGGTCTATGGTACAGCAAGGTGAATATAATTAACAGTAATGCATTGTATATCTCAAAATCGATAGAAGACAGAAATTTGAATATAATCACTATAAAGAAATGATAAAGTTTAAGGTAATAGATATGCTAATTACCCTGAGTTCATCACTAGTGACTTGTTACATAAATTAAAACATCATTTGCACTTCATGAATACAATGATGCATTAATATAAAATAAATCAATTTTTAAAATGAAAAAAATCAGCCACCATTCATATCTTCTTTGTCCTTTATTTCATGAGACCCCTTTTCACTAGTTGTTTCAAGATTGCCCCTTCATTTTCAGTTTTCATCAGTTTAAGTGTGATGTGCTTAGATGTGTTTTATTTTCTCAATATTTTTTTTCTTCTCTGTGGTTCAATTCTTCTAAAAAAAAAATTGACCTCCAAATTGATGAGCTTTCTTCTAGCTGGCAATTAATTAAAGGTGAATTGCCTTGCTCTGGGAGAGGTTTAATTTTAGTTTATATTGTGGTGGGTTTATTTGGGTTTGGCCTTTGGTCTTAAATCATATCCCTTACTCCAATTATATAATCCTTATCCTTAAGGCATGAATTTTGGGTTTTCATTGACAGCCTGCATCTTTGCCAAGATCCTTTAACTCGACAGGTTTCATATTCCTAACTTCGTCTATTCAGCTCTGGGTGTCTGTGTTAATCTCTGTTCAGCAAATTTTGCCTTCTTAATGTAGACTCTGCTATGTTTCTGCAGTGTGCATCCTCAGTCTCTTTTACACAGTAAATTGTCAGTGGTCTTGAGATAAAATAAAACATTTGACAGTTCCCCTCTCTGTTTCTTTCTCCTTTCTGGGAATGCCATCCTCAGTGTGTGCACCTACTCCAAATTTCAAGTTCTTTTACTTTAATCCAGTAACATAGCTTGTACACATTCAAAAGTTTTTCTCAGAGACAAGTCCAATAAAGAAAGATGTGTTTATTCATTTCTTTCAACATTTGTTTCCTTCCAGTTTCTGCTTGAATTTGTTTTGACATCAATGTCTTCAACCAATTATACACACACACGCAAACACGCACACACACACACAACACATATGCAATCCATAGTTTACATTGTTCATTATAGTAATTAAAAGAAAGATTAGTCTTTCTTATGGTACTAATGGAGTTCAAATCTAAATAAGCTTTAGATTTGCTTTTGAATTATCAAAACATTGTATTTAATTTAAAATTATGTGCTTATTATATACATGGTTCTAAACTTAATTCTTCAAATGAGGCATTATAACCAATGTAGATTCATAAAAGAAGAGGAGAATGAAGAAAAGTGAAGTCACTCACCATTTTCTGTTATTAGCAGTCAGAGTCTTGACCTATATTTCTTATAAGAACAAATTCAATGTTGAGACTCAAACACAGAATATTTTATCTTCAAGTGTCTTTTGAAATTTCTTAAAGAAGAAAACAGTGATTTTAAATCAGCAATCCTTTTCTGTTCTTAACCTGGGATCAGCTACCCTTAATTGTTGTGATAACTCCAACAATAAATGGAATAACCATTTCCTATCCATAATAGCAAAAGATTTCATCTGAAAGATCTCTAAGAGAATGTCTATACAAGATTGGCCTATGTTTTTAGAAGTTTAATCATGTGAGGACTTTATTAGTAGCTATATTTATATTGTTTGTAATAACATTTAGAAATATTAAATATTTTATCAAAGAATGAAAGGGGGGATGAAGATGGGTTAAGGGACATTCACTTCCCATGGGATTCCCCTTGGAGTCATAACTACTAAGAACATGTCTCATCATATCTGCCTCCTGCTTCAATCCCTCAGCAGTGGCTTGTTATTCTCATTGTAGTCTGGATTAGGAGACTTCGAGGTCTAACACATCCCGCAGCAGTTCAGCTTCTTAATCTCTTGCTCTTGCTCTGTCTCATCAGTCAAGTAGAGCTCAGAAAGTACCCCAGGACGGACAGCTCAGCTAATTCCTCAGCATCTTTAAGGTCTGCTGTGTGAAATGTTGCATGGAGTAAGCAATGCTGTCAAACTAGAAGGAACTAGATTCCATATAAAACATCAAACGCTCACGAGTCATATATCCTTACACATATCTATACAAAAGGAGACTTCATTGAGATAAATCCAAAATGTTCCAATGAAAGCAAATTTTACGCACTTTAACGACGAAGATTATTATTCAAATGCTGATACTATTAAATATATGCATATTCTAAATGACAGATTAACTCCCCTACGCTCCTTTTTCCATACATTTATTTTTGTAGATTTATGTATATGATCATTACTTATACTCACCAAGACGCCCCTTGGAGCTATATATGGTAACAGTTGGTTTGTTTGTTTTTCTGAATACATTCTACTTGTGTTGTGAAAACAGGTTCAAATTTCTTAAAACTCATATGTTAGTCTGTCATTGGAAAATTTATTCAAGCTCCTAAATCAACTTATTTTGAATCAAGACAGTGGGTCTTTTAATTCAATAGGCATGTATGCTGTATATTCATAGTATAACTTTATATGATATTGTTAAAATTTTTATAAATTGAAACAAAAATGTATAATTCAGTGTACATTAGAATAATATTGTGTGAACTTTCATTGTTATAAAGGGAAAAAGAAAAATCCAAGATTATTTTGTTTTTCCTTTCCCTCTCTACAAATTTCATCTTATTTGTTTTTGTTTTTGTTTTTTTTTATTATTAACAAATGGGATACATGTTGTTTCTCTGTTTGTACATGGAGTCAAGGCATACCATTTGTGTAATCATAAATTTACATAGGGTAATGTTGTTTGATTCATTCTGTTATTTTTTTTCCTTCCCCTCCAGCCCTCCCACCACTCTTTTCCCTCTATACAGTCCTTCCTTCCTCCATTCTTGCCACTCTCTTAACCCCAACCCTAAACCTAACCCTAACCCTAACGCTAACCCCTCCCTCCCCCCATTATATGTTACCATCCACTTATCAGCGAGATCATTCCTCCTTTAGTTTTTTGAGATTGGCTTATCTCACTTAGCATTATATTCTCCAATTTCATCCATTTGCCTGCAAATTCCATAATTTTATCATTCTTTATGGCTGAGTAATATTCCATTGTGTATATATGCCACAGTTTCTTTATCCATTCATCAATTGAAGGACGTCAAGGTTGGTTCCACAATCTGGCTATGGTGAATTGAGCAGCTATGAACATAGATGTAGCTGTATCTCTGTAGTATGCTGATTGTAAGTCCTTTGGGATAGGCTGAGGAGGGGGATAGCTGGGTCAAATGTGGTTCCATTCCAAGCTTTCTAAGGAATCTCCATACTGTTTTCCAGAGTGGCTGCACTAATTTGCAACCCCACCAGCAATGTATGAGTGTACCTTTTTCCCCACATCCTCGCCAACACCTATTGTTGCTTTGTTCTTGATAATCCCCATTCTAATTGGGGTGAGATGGAATCTTAGGGTAGTTTTGATTTGCATTTCTCTTATTACTAGAGATGTGGAACATTTTTTCATGTACCTGTTGACTGCTTGTACATCTTCTTCTGTGAAGTGTCTGTTCATTTCCTTAGCCCATTTGTTGATTGGATTATTTGTATTCTTGTTGTAGAGGTTTTTGAGTTCTTTATATATTCTGGAAATTAGCACTCTATCTGAAGTATGAGTGGCAAAGATATTCTCCCACTCTGTAGGCTCTCTCTTCACATTACTGATAGTTTCCTTTGCTGAGAGAAAGCTTTTTAGTTTGAATCTATCCCACTTATTGATTCTTGCTTTTATTTCTTGTGCTATGGGAGTCCTGTTAAGGAAGTCTGATCCTAAGCCAACAAGTTGAAGATTTGGACCCACTGTTTCTTCTATAAGATTCAGGGTCTCTGGTCTGATTCCAAGGTCCTTGATCCATTTTGAGTTGAGTTTTGTGCAGGGTGAGAGATAGGGGTTTGATTTCATTCTGTTGCATATGGTTTTCCAGTTTTACCAGCACCATTTGTTGAAGAGGCTATCTTTTCTCCATTGCATATTTTTGGCCCCTTTGTCAAGTATGAGAAAATTGTATTTACTTGGGTTTGTTTCCGTGTCCTCTATTCTGTACCATTGATCTACCTGTCTATTTTGGTAGCAATACCATGCCATTTTTGTTACTATTGCTTTGTAGTAGACTTGAAGATCTGGTATTGAGATACTCCACGCTTCGCTCTTTCTACTGAGGATTGCTTTAGCTATTCTTGGTTTCTTATTCTTCCAGATGAATTTCATAATTGCTTGCTCTATTTCTGTAAGGTACATCATTGGGATTTTAATTGCAATTGCATTGAATCTGTATAGCACTTTTGGTAATATGGCCATTTTGACAATATTAATTCTTCCTATCCAAGAAGATGGGAGATCTTTCCATCTTCTAAGGTTTTCTTTAATTTCTTTCTTTAGTGTTCTGTAGTTCTCATTGAAGAGGTCTTTCAACTCTTTTATTCGATTGATTCCCAAGTATTTTATTTTTTTCGATGCTATTGTGAATGGGGTAGTTTTCCTAACTTCTCTTTCTGAAGATTCATCACTTATGTATAAAAATGCATTGGATTAATGAGCATTGATCTTGTAACCTGCTACTTTACTGAATTCACTTATGAGAGCTAAAAGTTTTCTGGTGGAATTTCCAGGTTCCTCTAAATATATAATCAAGTCATCAGTGAACAGGGATAGTTTGAGTTCTTCTTTTCCAATTCATATCCCTTTAATTTCTTTGGTCTGTCTAATTGCTCTGGCTAGTGTTTCAAGGACGATGTTGAATAGAAGTGGTGAAAGAGGGCATCCCTGCCGTGTTCCAATTTTTAGGGGGAATGTTTTCAGTTTTTCACCATTTAGAATGATATTGGCCATGGGCTTAGCATAGATGGCCTTTACAATGTTAAGGAATGTTCCCACTATCCTAATTTTTTCTAGTGTTTTGAGCATGAAGGGATGCTGTGTTTTATCAAATGCTTTTTCTGCATCTATCGAAATAATCATGTGATTCTTAACTTTAAGTCTGTTGATATGGTGAATGACATCTATTGATTTCTGGATGTTGAACCAAGCTTACATCCCTGGGATAAAACCCACTTGATCGTGGTGCACTATCTTTTTAATATATTTTTGTATGTGATTTGCTAAAATTTTGTTGAGAATTTTTGCATAGATGTTCATTAAGGATATTGGTCTGAAATTTTCTTTCCTCAGTGTGCCTCTGTCTGGTTTAGGTATCAGGGTGATATTGGCTTCATAGAATGAGTTTGGGAGGGTTCCCTCCTCTTCTATTTCATGGAATACTTTGAGGAGTATTGGAATGAGTTCTTCTTTAAAGGTTTTGTAGAACTCGGCTGAGAACCCATCTGGTCCCAGACTTTCCTTGTTGGTAGGCTTTTGATGACCTCTTCTATTTCATTGCTTGAAATTGATTTATTTAAGTTGTGTATATCCTCCTCGTTCAGTTTAGGTAATTCATAGGTCTCTAGAAACTTGTTGATGTCTTCGATTTTCTGTTTTGTTGGAATATAGATTTTCAAAGTAGCTTCTAATTATGTTTTGTATTTCACTTGTGTCTGTTGTGATATTTCCTTGTTCATTCCAAATTTTAGTAATTTGAGTTTTCTCCCTCTTTCTCTTTGTTAGTGTGGCTAAGGGTTTATCAATTGTGTTTATTTTTTTCAAAGAACCAACTATTTATTTTGTTAATTTTTCTGATTGTTTCTTTTGTTTCAATTTCGTTGATTTCGGCTCTGATTTTAACAATTTCCTGTCTTCTACTACTTTTGGTGTTGGTCTGTTCTTCTTTTTCCAGGGCTTTGAGCTGTAGTGTTAAGTTGTTTATTCATTGATTTCTACTTCTTTTGTTGAATGCGCCCCATGAAATAAATCTTCCTCTAAGTACTGCTCTCATAGGGTCCCAGAGATTTTGATATGATGTGTCTTTGTTCTCGTTTACTTCTAAGAATTTTTTTATTTCCCTCCTGATGTCTTCTGTTATCCATTCATCATATAATAGTGTATTATTTATTCTCCAGGTATTGGAGAAGTTTCTGTTTTTTATTCTGTCATTTATTTCTAATTTCAATCCATTATGATCTGATAGAAAAGAAGGTAGTATCTCTATCTTCTTGTATTTGCTAACGGTAGCTTTGTGGCATAAAATATGGTCTACTTTATAGAAGGATCCATGTGCTGCTGAGAAGAAAGTGTATTCATTCTTTGTTGGATGGTATATTCTATATATGTCTGTTAAGTCTAAATTGTTGATTGTGTTATTGAGATCTATGGTTTTTTTATTCAATTTTTTTTGGAGGTCTATCCAGTGGTGAGAGAGGTGTGTTAAAATCGCCTAGTATTATTGTGTTGTGGTCTATTTGATTTCTGGAATTAAGAAGGATTTGTTTGACGTACATGGATGAGCCAATGTTCGGGGCATAGTTATTTATGATTGTTATGTCTTGCTGATTTATGCTTCCCTTAAGCAGTATGTAATGTCCTTCTTTATCCCTTCTGACCAGTTTTGGCCTGAAGTCCACATTATCTGAAATGAGGATGGATACTCCAGCTTTTTTGCTGTGTCCATCTGCATGGTATGTTTTTTCCCATCCTTTCACCTTTAGTCTATGAGTATCTCTTTCTATGAGATGAGCCTCTCGCAGGCAGCATATTGTTGGATTTTTCTTTTTAATCCAATCTGCAGGTCTATGTCTTTTGATTGATGAGTTCAGGCCATTAACATTCAGGGTTATTATTGTGATATGATTTGTATTCCCAGTCATTTGATTCATTTTTGTTTTTTGACATGATTTGGTTTCTCCTTTATTTGGCTATTCCTGTAGGCTAGTTCCTCCCTTTGCTGATTTGCATCGTTGTTTTTCATCTCTTGCTCATGGAATATTTTGCTGAGAATGGTCTGTAGTGCCGGCTTTCTTTTTGTAAATTCCTTTTGCTTTTGTTTATCATGGAAGGATCTTATTTCGTCGTCAAATCTGAAAGTAAGTTTTGCTGGGTATAAGATTCTTGGTTGGCATCCGTTTTCTTTCAGGGTTTGGTAAATGTTGTTCCAGGCCCTTACAGCTTTTAGGGTCTGGATTGAAAAATCTGCTGATATTCTTATTGGTTTCCCCCTGAATGTAATTTGGTTCTTTTCTCTCACAGTCTTTAAAATTCTGTCTTTATTTTGTATGTTAGGTATTTTCATAATCATGTGACTTGGTATGGCTCTGTTGTAATTTTGTGTATTTGGAGTCCTATAAGCCTCTTGGACTTGATTTTCCATTTCATTCTTCAGATCTGGGAAATTTTCTGATATTATTTCATTGAATAGATTGTTCATTCCTTTGGTTTGTTTCTCTAAGCCTTCCTCAATCCCAATAATTCTTAAATTTGGCCTTTTCATGATATCCCATAATTCTTGTAGATTCTGTTCATGATTTGTTACCATCTTCTCTGTTTGTTCAACTTTGTTTTCAAGGATAAATATTTTGCCTTCAATGTCTGAGGTTCTGTCTTCCAGGTGCTCTATCCTATTGGTTATGCTTTCTATGGAGTTTTTAACTTGGCTTATTGTTTCCTTCATTTCAAGGATTTCTGTGTGTTTTTTTTTTTTTTCAGTATCTCTAACTCTTTATTGAAATGATCTCTTGCTTCCCATATTTGCTCTTTTAACTGTTGATTGGTGTGATCATTTAATTCCTCCTTTTGCTCTTTCATCTCCTCCTTCAATGCCTGCATTTGCTCTTTCATCTCCTCGTTTGCTTCCCTGATTGTTTTAATTATGTAAATTCTGAACTCCCTTTCTGACATTTCTTCTGTTGTGCTGTCATTGGGTATTATTGATATAGTATCTACGTTTGTTTGGGACATTTTCTTCCCTTGTTTTCTCATATTGGTCAGATATCAGTGGGACTCTGAGATATTGCAGATTTCCTCTATTGACTTATAGTGTCCCTGTAGATTTCCAGTATATCAACTCCCAGCCTTCAGTAGCCTGAAGTCTTGGAGGAAGTGATAATGCAGTGTTTCCAAAGAAAGCTGCCCCTAGCCCTCTACTGGTTCCAGGGCTTGGAGCTGGCTCTGTGCAGAAAGGGTCTCACTGGGCGGGCTGCTCACAGAAGCTGACTGTGGAAGGAGCCCGCCGCCAGAGGGAGCAGGGCTGCCTGGGGAAGACTCTAGCTGCCCTGCCCTGCTCTGAAAAGCCGCCCCTGTCCAGTCCTGCCATCCCGGCCGAGCTTCACCAGGTGGGGGATACTCACCCCATGGCTCTATTTTAGTCCAAGTGTCTCAATGCCTCCCCTTCTTGAATCCTGGGTTCTGGAGTGACAGGAGATGCAGTCACCCTCTAGTCCACCATCTTGGATCCAGTAAAAACTTCTTTATGATACTTTCTTTATGATACTGCAAATGCCATAATTTTATTCTTCTTTATGGTTGAATAATATTCCATTATATATATATATATATATATATATATATATCACAGTTTCTTTATCCATTCATCTGTTGAAGGGCATCTAGGTTCTTGATCTGTTTAATATAACAAAGCAGGCATTGTGGACATGCTCCCCAGCTTGGATCTCCACCCTCATTGCTTTATTCCTGAAATCTCCATTATATTGTATCCAGGCTTCAGAGATTCTTCCCTACTTGGCCACGAGATGTCCAAAGTCCTTTGGGTCATGTCCTTTGCTCAGCACTGACCATATGCTCTCGACCCTGGGAGAAAGGATGGTAGGATATCCATGCTTGATAAAACCTCCTTCCTTAAGGAAAGAACTGGTCACCCATCCTCAAATGGGACTCTACTTCTGCTCCATCTTATTTGTAATAAGATAACTCATAGAACAATCTATAATATAAGACCTGGTGGTAAATTGCATATTTGGTGATTTCTTTTTCTGAGAAACCATTTGGAAAAAAGAGGCTTCTCTTAAATATATTTTGGGTATCTATCTCTCTTATAGATATCATATAGATAGATATAATTAAGATATTATATCATGTCTTTAATTTATAAAAAAATAAATATTACTTAACTGACATCTTTATGAACATTAAATGGAATATAATATATTATCTTTGTATGATTACTAGAGAAGTATAAACCCTACATACTCTTGATATTGAGATTTAATTTATAGATTTTTATTTTCATGACCCTGGATTATTTTGATACAATTCTGGATAAATCCATTCCTTTAATAGGTAACTTGTGTGGTAACTTAGCATCTTGCACTTCACTCATAATTGATGAAATTTAAACTTTGCTTATAAATTGCATGGGTTACTTTTTGAACATAAATATCCAGCACTGAGTCTCATTAAAATCCCCCCCCCCCCCCCCCGCAGCTAGCATGGTACTTGTCAAATGGTAGTATCTAAAAATTAGATACTTTTTGAATTAATGATATTTTGAACAAATGGATAAGTGTCATGAAACTTTGCTTGATTTATTTAGCACAGTATTTTTTTCTAGTCAAAGTACATGAAATGAGTTTTCTTTCTTTTCTTTTCCTTTTACTCAATTTTAAAGGATGTTTATCATGTGTAATGAAAGGATTCGGTGGTTCTTATTTTCATGGAGGTACAATTTAACAATGGAGTCTAATTTTTAAAATTGGAAAAATTCATAGGAAAGACTTTGGATTAAAGCTTGTCAAATTTGAGCCACCCTACAGACTCAACAGACCTTTTTTGCCTCATGAATAGAAGATTAAAAGAACTCATACAAATGCAATTAAACATCTATCGTCTATCTACCTATCTATTGTGTACCTATTAATCATGTCCAAAATTTTACAAGGTATAACAAAAGAAGAGGTAAATTCATGTGGTGAATGTTAGAATTAGTAATTGGCAGTCAGAAGAGAGACAAAAAATTATTTCGTGACCACAATCTCATAGCTCCATTCCATAATAACCTGAAGGCATAAATTTCAACTACCTAAGAACTGGCAACTTGCCAACCAAAATGTTTGACACAAATCCTTTCCTATCAAATGTTTAGCAATGTTCTCATCTCCTCATGTACAATCAAGATGCTCTTACAAGGCATTTTTAAAATTTTTGCTTCTCTGATTAACAAAAAACTCAAAATGAGCGTTACATTTGTTTTACTGCAGGTATTAGTGAAGCTGCTCATTCTCTGCTTTTCTTCTTAGCCTTTCATATTTCTTTGTGAACTACATATCCATAAAAAATTGTCCATTTTTTTCTTGTTGTATTTTATATTATTCGTTCTTTTTCAATTATGGAGTCATTTCTTATTTTAGTCTTCCAAAAAGCGTTTATATCAAATCTTCCATATATACATTTTTTCAACTACAAGTCTAGAATGAATAGAGGAAAAAAATGTTGTTTTCTTAGTATCTTATTATTGACATAAGTCATGAAACCAAACAAAAGATGAGTTAATTCTGACACTTGTGAGAAAATACACCAACAACCCTTGTATATGAAGGAAGGGTTCATTTATATCAAAAAGTATTTCATAACAAAATGATATTGTGGTACCTTAATGCCCCATAAAGGTGAATTATCAAATTCTAAATGAGGCAATAGATTCATAAAATTAATGTTGCTTAATGGATAATTAGAAGTATTAGATATTGGGCATTCTTTTATATATATATGTGTATATAGATATATACCATATTTAAAAATATATACATATATATACCATATTTATAACCACATGTGGTTATAATCATAAACTGCTGGTTATTTCTCTAATTACTTTTGAGAAATAGATAATGGCTTCTTTAAAAGTGGTAGAATATCTCAAATTTTTTAAAATCATTTCTAAAATGTCAGCTACTTCTGGTTTGTCCAACTCCAGGGCTACAAATGCTCCAAGCACACTGTTTATTGATGCCAAATGAAGAACTTGGAGTACTCAATGGGGAGGCTTTGGACATTTTATTACTTACTACTTGATGGAATACAGTGGAGGGCTGCCTTGGGCATACAAGTTGGGGAAATAGCTAGGACAAGTTGTATGCCCACTGTGCAGGTGAATTTCTTCAGATGCTTTATAAGTATATTCTTTAACTTTAACCAAGGTCACTCTGTTTAGATCCTCTTCTAAAGATTAGTGATAAGGGAAGTGGCTAGTTTCTCCTCTCCATTTTCTTTGTTATCACACCCTTTAGAGTCTTTAACTTAGTGACGGATTCCCTAGGCACATTAGTTTAACTCAAAATGGTTGAAAGATTAACCATTTTATAAGAAGCCCAGGATGGCAGAGAGATACACAACTCCTCCCCACACCAAAAAGAAAAACAAAACAAAACACTTTCAGTCGTGAATCGTACATGAAAATTCATAGGTAGTTGAGGATGCTATAATATCAACACTACTTATAAAACTTCATTTTTTTCTTCTAAGTATGTGTAAATATTCACTATGTAAATTTGTGACTTCAATTGTATTCAGATAAAACTTATATGTATAATTTTTAAATGCCATGCTTTAGGTATTGCTTAACATTAGTGAAACAATATACTTAGTGAAATCATGTTAAATAATAAAAATGTTTTAATGTGGTGAATCTGTATACACAAATTCTAGGTATTGTGATCACATGCACTCATAAATAATGGCATACTTAACAATAATTTTACTAGTCACAAAGATATCTTGTTTGTTTTTCATTAAAGATACATTCAAATTCAAGCTATGACTAAGGTACATGCAAAGGAACCATTCATTATGTCTCTCTCTGTTTTATCTGTCACTTTTCCTGACTGTGGATACTTAAAGCAATACTTCCTCAGGATCACAAACATGAACACTCATATTTAATTCAGATTTCAACATACTACTAAGATGAGTTAACTTTGGTAATGTATTTTAAAACGCCTATGGATTTTGAGAAAGAAGAATATCAGTAAATAAGATTGAAAACTAAGGAAAAAATTGTTTAAAATGAAGACCAATGTATGCTCCCAATTTGGGAAAATTCTTGTGCAATCCATTCATTTAGAATTTATTTCATGATATTGGGTTAGGTCAAATTTTATGTACTGTACCAAGTACTCTTTTTTTTTTTTTTTTTTTTGGCAGTACTGGGGATTGAACCCAGGGCCTTGTGCTTGCGAGGCAAACACTCTACCAACTGAGCTATATCCCCAGCCCCCAAATACTCTTTTTTAATCAAGAATATCAAGCTTTATATTTTGAGAAAAATATTTGGTTATTTTAATATTTGTTCTAATTATTTCCTCTCTTCTATGTTTTAGAGAAATCAATTATTTAAAGGTTATGTATATCTTACCCTTGAGTCATACTGTTTCTTTTCCTCTCTCCTATTTAATATCATTGTCATTTTACTCTGTTTTCCTGAACAATTTCTTAATCTTATTAGTCAAAATTTGTATTGTGGTTTTCACTTTCACCTTACTTTTAAAAATGTGCAATTGTTTTTTGGGATACTATTTTCTCTAAAAATTTTAATATGTACATTTTTGTTTTCTTAATCCTTTGATTTTTATCTACCTACAGAGTAACTATTTTTGCAAGTTGTTTTTATTTCCTTGTATTTTGGATTCTACCTTTCTTATTATAAGCTGTACTCAGAAGCATGATCTGTCTTTCTCCGTCTGTATTTAGGGAAATGCTAAGAATAGTTCATCGAAAGTTTCATATGGGCATTGTTGTTGAGTCTTTCATCTGACTATTTTAAAAGTATACTCTTAACCCAGTCTAAGTCATACTGTAGTAAAACGTAAATATAAAACTCCAAAATGTAAAGGTCTTAAAGCAACTGCATGCTTACTGCATATTAGAGAGGTCTCTGCTGACAATATTCTAACCTGTGATCATGCTAGCAAAGGTTCCCTCAGGTAGAATATCTCTACAAATGATAACAGGGAGAGGAAAGCATAGAAACACTACTGCCTTTTAAATGCATTCTTGTCTGAAGAGAAAAATCATTTAGGTTCTCATGCCAATGAGTCTTATGACAACTAACTTGGTGAGATTGACCACAACTAACTTTGAGAGATAGAGAAATGCAATTCTCCACACACAGAGAGTGAAAGGTCCAGCAGAACTTGTCAGTGGTGCTAACATCTTCCACAATTATACTGATTCCTTTGGGCTTTTCTCTTAGCTTTTAGATTATTCTTCAACTGATCCTTTATAATAATATTTTAAGCATACCTAGTCAGCCACCAATGAAGGAAAATTGAATAGAAACTTTAAAAAGAGAAAAATAAAGCTACATTAAACAATAATAATACTCTAATTCTATTTGTATTATCCTTATTATAAATCATATTTCAAGTAGCAATTAAGGTAATTAAAATTCAGAATACTTAAATACTTTTGAGGCAAAATATTATGCTATTTTGTTCAGTATCATAAAAGCACCTTTCACAATTAACAAAAAAAATCTATAAAAATACACTTTTTTTCCATTAAATATTTGAAGACTTTTGAAAGTCACTCCTTTCCAGGTAATTAATTAAGAAAACTTACACAAAGTTTCATCAAATTGTGTTCAATTAATCTTGGTCATTGTATTGTTATTTTTCAGGATGCTAAAGGTGTTAGATATTATATCAAAATCATATAATATTATTAGGCCATGTTTCAGATTTCAATAAATAAAATATAAGTATACCATGGTAAGAATAAATTACAGTCTGGATTATGGTTTAACAGCATCACTTGATTGTTCTGTGAAGAGCAATGTATAGAATTATGATATGGGAATGGGAAGGTATGTTATCAAGTTATAGAAACAATGCAGGAGACAAATGAAAATGACTTGAAAAAAGCAGGTGATAGGGAAGGAAGGTGGTCAAAATTTAGATAGATGTCAAAGGTGGGTTCAAAAAGATTTGCAGGTTAATTTGGAAAAGTAAATGAGAGAAGAAAAGAATTTTCTAAGGTTTCATTTCTCATCATAAGAATAAATTTCCATTCATTGCAATTGCTTGGACTGAGACATATATTTGGGACAAGATAATATGAGGTAGATCTCTAATATAGGACTAAATAGATGGGAATGGATTCAGGGTGAGTTAGGGATGGGATATACATATTTTGAATACATCAGCATAATAACTGTATTTTACCTAAGAGGCAAATGGAGAACATTTCAAGGATAATGTGTTGGGGAAAATAAATATTTTAAGGTCAAGAAGATGATGAGGAACCAGCAAAGGAAAAACATCATTAAAAGGGTTTTATGTAGAAGTTAAATCTACCTGTGAAGAATGAATAGTTGTGGAATGGCTGGAAAATCTCTACCTAATATGGATTTCTATGGAATCTGCTGTTGAGTAAGAAAGAGAAAAATAATTATTGCTTTATATTTATAGGAACTTAATAGCTCATCCCCAGTTCTGATAAGGTATCAATTTCTTTAGGAATATTTTAGATTTTGCCTTTTATCTTTTCACTTTTGTTTTCTCAACATTCTGTGTCCCTCAATGATACCAAGATGAAAAAATTTGGGGAAAGTTTCGGTTTTGAGGAGTTCTTTGAGCAGTAAGAAATATTCTGCTGCAACACTGAGACATTTTTTTTTTTTTGCACTGACATCCTGTGTTTTCTAACTTTGATAAAACATAAATTAAATAACAATAATTATATGCAAATATTTCTTGAATTAATTCTGCTAAATTAGATGTTTGAATTTCAATGTGTATTAGTAGACATAAATTAATTGGGAATTTATCTAAATCTTTGTAATAATTCCAGTCAAATCCTAACATTCTCTTGCAATACAGATGAATAGGACAATAAATAACTCAGAAATATCAAGATAATTGTCACAAATTTTAATTATATACATATAGATGTGACATAAAATAAGCTTGATATTTATTTTTAGATCTGAATGTTATATGATAGGTATTGTGTACCTACATGATAAAACTTACAAGTCTTTTGATGAGCAAGGCTTTTCAGTATTTTGTTACTATTTTAATGGTAAACTAAGAATCTTAGACTCTCTGAGCTTATGTGAGAAATGGAAAAAGAAATATTCTGAAGGTGTTTTCTAAGAGCTTATTGTCAGACTTTATCATTACTGTGAAGATTGCTTTTTAATGTGAAACATTTTAATCAATTTAAAACCCTTTATAAATCTTCAAAACATTCTATAGCTTCTGAAATAGCTGTCAAATGCTGATGAAGAGATAAATCACTTGTCATTTTAAAACAGCTATCTGAATTAATAAAGGCTAGAAAAATATGATTTCAATAAAATGTAAACTACTCTATAAACCTAGATGTCTGAAAAAGTTGTTATAAGTACTTCTGTGATTCCCAAGATTGAAAGATATATAAATCTAAAATGGAAACTTGTAAGAATTTTTCTTTAGATCTTGGAGTATGCATGTGTTTGTGTATGAGTATGTGTGATTTAAGTGACCTGATCTTTCAATTTGTAAATATCTAATAATCTGAGCTTTATGAAGATACTTAAGAAAATTCAAATTGTTAAATGTTAAACATTAATTGTTAAACATTATCCAAAGAGAAGTGGGGATAATGATTATTTAACTTGTTATTATTGCAGATGGTAATTTGTAGAATCCTCTGTTCATATTGACTCTGAATGATGTACTCCTTAGATTTTGGGGGAAAGATAAAATTCAGTCAAATTTGTGAAACGAAGTCATTGTTTTCTGTCTTTTAATTTAAATAAGAAGCTCTTTGAAAGACTTTGTGGGCTAGGGTTCTGGCTCAGTTGCGGACACTTGCCTGGCATGTGTGAGGCACTGGGTTCAATTCTCAGCACCACATAAAAATTGAATAAAATAAAGGTCCATTAACATCTAAAAAAAAATTAAAAAAAAGAAAGACTTTGTACCGTTTGCAAATTCCTTTTTTGTAGCGTTCTGAATGTTAAATACATTATTTGGATATGTACTTTAAGAAATTGTACTCATTCAAACCTCCAATGCTCCTTCTTTTTCATTTCCTCTAGTTCCAAATGTCTGACAAAATTATCTGTATGTACATTTTATCTACTGAGAACTTGTATTATTTTCTCTAACTCAGGATATACATTTACATAATACACTTGTGTACATACAAAAATACATACACATAGATGTCTATATGGAGAGATATGGAGATATATTGTACATATACGTTTATGCCATTCATGTATTGATACATTTTATCCTCAGCTGTAGCAATGACACCATCTATTTCAAGGGTAAAAGAACACTGTCAAAGCTCTCTGGATAAAACCTAAATGTAGGAAGTAGTTGTTAATATCTATAGAATTTCATTTTAACACATCACATTAAATTCCATAGCTAAGAAATTTTAAATAATCACACCTGAAGAACTCACTGAAGGGAAGGTAGTTTGATTTTAATAAGTTTTTATATAAGTGCTGTTTATTAAAAATAGTCTTTCTAATGTACTTTAGTGATAATTATTGATGAAATTCTTAGATATTCTGAATATTCTGATTAGTTCAAATCCATGTATTTTCAGCAACTAACGATTACCAAAGAGGTTCACACTAAACATCTTCATAGGACTGTTGAATAAAAACTTCCATTAGAAAATCCAAATTCTGTGTACACATATACTATGATGACTTTTTAAATGTGCTACTATTTAATTTAGTATTTAAAAGATAAAATATTTATGTTTCTGGTTATTTCCTGAATGGATTGAATTATTCACATAGCTATTATTTGGAAATAAAGTTTATATTCTTGAAGTTTACTAAAAAGATTATGGCACATGAAAAAGAATAGAAAAAACTATATACCACCAAGATGAAATAAATATACATTCTATTTACTATTCAATTAAGAAAATAAAGTTAGTTTTACTCTAATAATTCATGTCCGTGGAAGAATATTTTGTGAAACAAAGAAAATAAAAACTTATTTAATTATTTGAGGAAATATTCATCAACCATTAAGTATTTATTGGAAGTTGAATGAGGACTTATGTTGTTTTCCTAGAGAGCCTCAGGAAAGACATTAATACCCTACAGAATCAGTTTTCAATAGTCTTACTAATATAAGCAAGCAAGTGAAGTGAAGTCATGATGTCTAATAAGTCTGAAGTGTGTCTCATAGGTTTAAAAAGTGTGAAGTCTAATAAGTCTAATCTCTGTGTATTTAATAATTTGACATAAATGAGGGTGAATGTTTTCAGCTGAGAGAATAATGTTTTTTTATTCATCACTGTCCTCTTTATTAAAATTTTGGAGTGTTTAGGTATCAAATAAAGACTGAAGGGTTTGAGAACTAAATATTCTTCATCTATGTAATATTGTGTTAGACTCCAACATCATGGGTAGTATTAGGTGGTGACCTGAGTTTTAATCAAACACGCTAAAGGCTAAAATGCATTTAGGGACTGAAGTTCCCCTAAAGACACTGGCAATACCTGAATTACCTGGATTCTATGTTCCCACCTCAGAAAATGAATGGAGAATGAGAGACAGAAATTGGACTGCAATGAGTTATAAAAGAATTGAGTCATAACTAATGAAACCAATATAATTACTGAGAGCTGGGTGACACTTACTGGTGTTTATCTTTTGTTGATCTGGATGCTGCATATGTAAATGTTAAATTAGTGAAAATTCATAATTATACCTCAACTAAGAGTTTAAAAGTTATGCCAGTCTCAAACTAAAACAAAAATACAACAAAAGATTTCTAAAGGGTAAAAGGAAACTGCAAGTTCACATTTTTATGTGTTTTAAAAATAAGGATAGTGAATTGCAATGAATTATTTTGAGGTCAGAGAAAGGGGTGGGGGGAAGGAAGTTACCTTTGCTGGGGTTTTATAAACTACCTCTTCTTCACAAGCCTTCATTGGAATAATGTAGTGACTTACCAGAGTATAAGTTTTTTTGCCCCTTAAGAGTTTCAAGAGTGTGGTTGATTTTTTTTTTTTTTTAGAGCAGCTGTATGTTCATAACAAAAATTCAGTATAAGGTACTGAATTTTACACCATGAGATACACCATGTCCCCTTCCTCCACACAGGCATGGCCTCCATTGTTGTATCCCCCACCAGAATGGAAATACATTACAAGTGATGAACATAACTTCACTGTCCCCCCAAATTCATAGTTTACATTAAAATTGACTTTGAGTATTTTGTGTTCTATAAATCTGGACAAATTTATAATGACAGGTATCCATCATGTCATGGTATAGAATACATTCTCTACCCTGAAAGTCCCCTGATTCTGTTGTTCACTTTCCCTTTCTTGCCTGCAACCCTAACAATCATTAGCCTGAACTTTTTACATCTAAACAACTTTTCCATTTCTGGAACATCACATATTTAGAATCACAAAGTATTTCTCCTTTTTGAGTGTCTTCTTTCACTTAGCAATATACATTTAAGTTCACTAGCTTTTCATGACTTGATAACTCATTTCTTTTTAGTGCTGAATGATATTCTATTATCTGGATTACTATACTTAATATGTTTATGTACTGAAAACATCTTGGTTGCTTCCAATTTGTGGAGGCTATGACTTAAGTTGTTATAAACATCTGTGTTTTTGCAAGACATAAGTTTTGAACCCCCTTGGGTAAATACCAAGGACTTTGATTGCTGTATCATATGGTAAGAATATGTTTAGTTTTATAAGAAATTGCCAAACTCTCTTCCAAAATGAATGTAGCATTTTGCATTCTCACCAGAATGAGAATTCCCAAAAGAATATGAATGAATTTTTCTTGCTCCAAATTCTCACTGGTGTTGGTGTTCTGCCATTCTAATAGGTATATAGTTTAAATTTTCATTTCTCTAATGACGTATTTGGGGCATTTAATCACATGCTTATATGCCATATGTACATTTTCTTTGTTTCCATGTTGTCGAGTTTTAAGAATTCGTTATTTTTTAAAACAGTTATTTATCAAATACTTCTCTTGTGATTATACACTATATGTTTTTGGCTTATCCTTTTATTGTCTTGAAAGTGTTTTTCACAGAGCATCTTTAATTTTAGTGAAATCTTGTATCTTATGTCTTATATTTTTTCTTTCAAGAATTGTGCCTTGTGTGTTGTACCTAAAAAATCATCACCAAACCCAAGGCCATCTAGATTTTCTGCTGAATTGTTCTAGGATATTTATAGTTTTGTGTTTTACTTTGGGGCTATGATTACTTTTTACATGGAATATATAGTTGAAGGAAAATTAAGTGAAGTGTTTTAACTAAATAAACTTTAGGGTCACCCCAAACCCTAATATTCTCCTATATTTTATTAATTCATAATATAACACAACAATATCAAAATAATTCCACAGAGGTTTTTGTTCATTAATTGTTTTTCTTAAACACATCATGTCCTGTAGGGCACTAGGATTTAAGAGACTGTTGCTGTTTGGTGCAGTAACTTGAGAGGTTGAGGCAGGAGGATAATGGATTCAAAGCCAGCCTGGGTAAATCAGAGAAACCTTGTCTCAAAAACACAACTGAAACAGGACTGGGCATATAGCTTAGTGCTAGAGCATTCCTGGGTTAAATGCACAGTACCATGAGAGAGAGAGAGAAACAAAGAGAGAGAGAGACTGAGAGAGAGAGAGAGAGAGAGAGAGAGAGAGAGAGAGAGAGTGTTGTTAATATTACTTGTTACCTAGGCAGCTTCCATTCCTCATGCATACACATACATTCATATATATATATATATATATATATATATGTAATACATATGTGTTGTATATGTTAATATGTACATGATGTAAATGTGAATCTGACACATAATATATACTAAGGGTTGTTTTATCAATTTCATCATCACTATTGCCTTCATCATTCCTTATCTTTGTGTTCTTTATCACTTGTCCTTTAGCTGACTTTAATTGTATGAGCCTGGAGTGACTTTATTTGACCAAACTGAATTAAAGGCTATGCCTTTGTACTTGAGGAAGAAGTTTTTATCTGTTCCACTGGATGGAAACAAGTAATCAGGCTGTTCCAGGGAATGTCTGAAGCTAAAATATTTTATAATTAAAGGTGAATCCACTGAGGATCAAACTGTCACTTATAGGATAACATGGTGGAGATATGGAAATAACCTCAATCTTGGATTAACTGTTGAACTATTGAATTTCTCAACCATGATCCACCTGTTCTTTTCTGGAGATTTCATTATATGGGACAATAAATATCCCAAATGTTTAAGCTAATAGTCAGAAAGTATGTTAATTGCATACAAAATATTCCTGAAAGTAAAACAAAGTTTTAGGTACTACATCTTCTTTTGTTTTCCTCTGTCTCTCTCTCATAAGGTGTGTGACCTAATGAGAACAATTAGCTCTAATGAGGTTCGGTTTACTCAACTGTAAAATTATTTGACCCATTCCAACACAAAATCATGCAATGTTTCCTACAGACACAATGATCAAATTTAGTTGATGATGATCTGAGTACACATAGTAGAGGCAATTTTTGTGAATCACATAAGCAATTTATGATGTAAATTATAGAACCTTTCTCTATTCCCTACAACCCAATAGAGCAGTATGTTCTTTCTTATACTTCCTCAAATTTCTGAAGATGGTGACTCCATCTGAAAGGATACTGTAATTCCAGCTATATTAGGTATTTCTCTAGTTCATTAAAAGACCATCAAACTCAAACACATGTTTCTCACAATATTCAACTTCAACCTCCAAAGCAGTGGATGAACCTTAGGATAAAAATGCTAAATGAATCATGTTTTGCCTCATCTCTAAGAACAGATGTACATGATGTCTGCCTAGGGTGAAATGTAAATCTGGGTAACTATATATTATACCTGCCTTTTCCCCCTGAAACACTCTCAATTAGGGTTTAGAGAATATTGACCACAATCACGAAGTCACCATCTGCTCTTTTAACCAAATGTACCAATTTTGTTAAACTAAATGGAGCTTATATAATGGGTTTTGCATTGGAATTTATTTAATTTTGCAGTTTAAATCAAAAGGAGCAGGGCTATTGAACTTGCCCACTTTCATCTTTGTATTTTTCTTGTAAAGATGACCCTGCTGTTTCACTTTTACCAGATTCCCTTATTAACTCTGCTGAAGGATTATAAGGCCTTTTTTTTAAGCATTGACTTTTCTCATCAGTGTGACTTACATGTGTTGACCTTTGAAGTCTCCCTAATCTTTGAAAAGAATCTGTTTAAGGATGAAACCCTTAATAAAGTTACAAGATGAGAGTGCTAAGGATAAGACAAAGAGTTCCATAAAATGTCGACTGACCGTAAGGATAACAAGACTTTAGTTGGTTCTTTTTGACCCTGAGACATGCTCCTGAAGGAAGAAAGCAGAAAGGGCATGTCAGAATTCACATAAGAATTGTATATGCCAAAGAGAAGTGTTTCTCCCTTTCCATGTAAAATAATGTAATGGTAATAATGACGATGACAGCAACAACAATAAGCAAGTGTTCCTGCCTGGCTGAGTACATAAATAATTGTAACAAACATATTAACTTTTCCCTTATAAATGTTTTAGTTGATGATTGTGGAAAGACAATATAAAAACTTACATTAAATATGATTTCCTAATATTTTTTTCTCTGCTTATATGACTTTCTAGTATCATCTTCAAATTTTGATGAAAAATATTCCCTATTTTCATGGGGAAAAATGAATTATCTTTGCTTTGCTTCTATTTTCTCCCTAGCAATATTTCATCAAATTTCATCTATTCTAAGTCTTCTCTTCTACACTAACTGAATTTGTCATTTTGAATCTTTAGAATGCTTTTTCATGGCTTATGTAGTTGTATATAATTTTAACATATATATATATATGTATATATATATATATGTATATCCACATCTCATATATACACTGAACCTCTTTCAGATTAGAGACTGATTTGTATTCATATTTAAATCACCTGAAGTTTTTAATAAATACCTAAATATATTTATGATACTGAGCTAATTATTGAGACTCTTATAAAAATCCAATTTGTTGGTATTTTAGCATTTAATGGTGCTCAAAAATATCATTGCACTATTCAAATTTTGTTTCAGAAAAAGCTCAGCTTATAAGGGAATTGTTATACTAGTCAGAACTACATGACTTTCCAGAAAGCAGGTCTTCTGATTCCTGGGTTGTTACTATTTGCGATCATGACCAAATCTGTATGCCATTAAATGTATTTTTCCCAAAATCAAGCACTTTGACTCATGGAATTTCTGGAAAACATAAAGAAATACCTAGATTCAGATAATTGATTAAAATGTACAAATCAAAAATGAATGAATGAAAATGGGTAAAGAAGTTAGTAAATGACAAAAGGACAAGTGCTGCTACTGAAGACTGGTTTTGTCTTGTGAGTGCTGTCCTGTGGTTCCCAACACTACAGAGCAGAAGGATGAATTCAACCCAACTCTGTGAGGGATACAGTCTGTTTGCCTTTGTGTACATGTGTGTGTGTGTGTGTCTTTGTGTATGAAACATTGAAGCTCCTATGTTTGAAATTCTACATATTATTAGAAAAATGTGAATTTGAAAATCTATCAGATATAGAGTGGTAAAATCTGAAGCAAATATTTTTTTATGTTTCATCTGGATAATTTTTAAAATATATTTTGTAGTTGTGGATGGACACAATACTTTATTAATTTATTTATTTTGTGTGGGGCTGAGGATCAAATCCATTGCCTCCCATGTGGTAGGCAAGCTCTCTACCATTGAGCTACAACCCCAGTCCCTCATCTGGATATTTTAGACATAGTCACTGTGGACTTATGGCTTGAATTCTAGTCTAGATATTCCTCATGAGGTAAACTTTCCCCCTTTGTGAATATTTCACTCATTGTTGACCCTAAAGCTAGCATAGAGCCAGGTGGGGAAGAAGACAAGAGAAGAGATATGAATAAAACATTCAAAATTCTTTCATAACTTGTAGCTTATTCAAAAATAAATGATTCACTAGTTTGTGTGAACAGTGGAAGTTTTAATCCAGATTATATTGAACTCTGTGGTAAAAAGTAAAATGTATTATGTAACAAAATTAGAATTCATACAATACTATATATAAAATAATTGTTGCAATGAAGGAAACAAAAAACTTTATTGGGACTTTGAGTTTTGACTTAATTATGTGTTAGCCATAAAAACCCTCATAACGAATAAAATAATTTCCCAAAGTTACTGTTTAGTAGTTACATATTAAAATCACTTCTCTTGGCCAGTTATTTCAACTCTAATTTATATTTAAATATTTATTTCTCTAATATAATGTTTCCTTTAATATTTCAAATAACTACAAAACACTAATTTTCTAGCAAACTGAAAAGGAATCTATTTCAGAGGTTGTTCTTTGTATATAATATATTTGCCAGAGAAAAATGGACTGTACTATGTGATATCCAAGTTAACGAAGATCGGGTACATTAAACTGTTCAAATACAGGCTCATTCTTCTCTCAAAGGTAAACTAGGGAGGTCATTTGGGTGAAATACTATTTTTAATCATTGTGAGAACATAATTAATTTTCTTGACTTTATCCCCTAAGAAGATAAATAGCCTCTATCATAAATATTGTTTTTTTCAAATTAAAACTATTTTATTCATGCATATATAGAGATAATATGGGTTGTCTCAATGTCATTTGTGGATGCATTAATCAAGTTCTTTATGTGCTGCAGAGCACTGCAAGGTAATAAGTCTATTGTATCTCTTATCAAGGCAAAGCCTTGCTGATGTAGATTGAATAAAAAACTTGTTCACCATTTAGGTCCTTCTGTTCGAAATATGGCTATCTGTAGGACATTGTATACTGTTTTACTTTACAAAACTGAAAATTTCTATGAAGATTATGACACATTAGTCATTAAAATGAGCAATATTTAACTCTTTACTCAAAACCACATAATATATTTGCAGATTCTGAACACTCATCAATCTAAGGATAGACTGTCTTACTTTATCATAATGTTACAAAGTTAAACAAAATAATCTAGAAATCACAAATAACTCATCACATGAGCCACCACCTCTCCTCCTGCCCTAGTGGTAGCTATTGGTGATCAATATAGTATCCTCCAAGAATGAACTAATATACCATGACCAGTTTGTTTGAACTGTCCTGTGAGATGTCCCCCTTGTTATTATGGAGTTGTCTACAGGAGAATGTATTAGAAGACATCAATTTGAAGTTTTGTTTCAGATATATCACTAGTAATATAAGGTGTGGCAAACATAAGAATACATGACTACAATAATTTGTACAAGGTTCAATATTGCATCCATAACATTATCATTCTATTCATATTTACTCTTTAGCATGATAAGGTATCATTACAATTCATATGCAAAATTGTACATAGAGTGTACACATAAGCATTATCTGAAATAAAGCCAACCGAAGTTCAGACACAGTGGACTAAGGAAAAGATAGGAGATTTTCCTTTCAAAGACAAAAAACATTCACCTACATGATTATTGGTTTGTAAAACAAGAAATGATGAAAGATTTAAAGTTTGCAGAGCAGAAATTATATATCAGACATTGTGCCAAGTGATAACTCACAGAACTATTTTATTCAATCCTGATAAAATCAGAAGGGTTAACCATGGAGATCTACATGTTATAGAAAAAAAATGTGCTTAAAATGGTAAACTAGTTTACAAAAAAATACAAAATTAAAGATCAATTAGGCACTTTGATGCTTAGTCATAGTATAATTCAAAATAACAACAAACACATAATTTTTTTGTTTTAAACCAAATATCCATATTCATGGATAAGTGAAACAAAAACTGAGAAATTATACATATTTGGCATTCATCCAGTTGGGTCATTGTTTTCATTACTGTAGGTTTGTGCCAAGATCAGAAGTAGGGAAATTTAAGTCCTCTCTTTGTCATTTCTCAAGATTACTTTGATTATTAGGAGTCCCATGATACATCATATGAATTTGAGTATTCGCTTTTTAAAACAAAAACACAAAACTGTTAGAATTTTGATAGTTTTCAATGAATTTTTAGACCATTCTAGGTAATAATGACAATGATATCATGTCTTTCTACTTAAGTACATGGAATATCTTTTAGTCTGCTTAAGTCTCAATTTCTTTCAGCATCGCTTTTTGGTTTTCAGATTACTAAGCTTTCACTCAGCTAAATTTGATCCTAGGTATTTGCTTTTGTTAAATGCTATTTAAATGGAACTTATTTTGTATATTTTTTGGGGGGATTGTTCATTACAGGTATATAGAAACAAACATGATTTTTGTGTATTGACTTTGTTTCCTGAAATATTGCTAAATATATTACACCTAAATATTTCTTATAGATTCAATAGTACTGTATATATAGACACACATACACACACAATCACACACATATATACACACAAATGTAAATAAACATAATACACATTTGTGTCTATATATATATCTGTATATATATAATGTGTGTATACATTCTATAAATAATTTTAGTTCTTTTTTTTCTAGTATGGAAGCTATTTATGACCTGACAAATCTTTCAGTACAGTGTGGAATGCCAGTGTGGCAAGCAGGTACCCTGTCTTTCTCCTGATCTCAGGGGAAAAGCGTTCTGTCTTTCACTATTGAGTATGGTGTTTCCAGTCAGCCTTTCAGAAATGTTCTTTATCACATTGAAGAAATTATCTCTGTTCCTAGTCTCTTTCATGTCATGAATATTGAATTGTGTTAAATGTTTTGTGTACCTATTGAGGTATTCATACACTATTTTGTATTTTTATTGTGTTAATTCTTTTATATATGCTCAATACATTCTTCAAATTACTAAAACTTCATCATGATACATAATTCTTATATATTTCTAGATAAGTTTTCCTAGGAGTTTGGAGGACAACTGTGCCTATATTCATAAAGAATAATGCCGAGAATTAATATTGTCAAAATGGCCATACTACCAAAAGTGCTATACAGATTCAAGGCAATTCCAATTAAAATCCCAAGGACATACCTCACAGAAACAGAGCAAGCAATCATGAAATTCATCTGGAAGAATAAGAAACTCAGAATAGCTAAAGCAATCCTTAGCAGGAAGAATTAAACAGGAGGTATCGTAATACCAGAACTTCAACTATACTGCAGTGCAATAGTAACAAAAACGGCATGATATTGGCACCAAAATAGACAGGTAGATCAATGGTACAGAATAGAGAACACAGAGACAAACCCAAATAAATACAGTTTTCTCTACTAGACAAAAATGCCAAAAACATGCAATGGAAAAAAGATAACTTCTTCAACAAATGGTGCTGGGAAAGCTGGAAAACCATATGCAGCAGAATGAAACTAAACCCCTATCTCTCACCCTGCAAAAAACTCAACTCAAAATGGATCAAGGACCTTGGAATCAGACCAGAGATCCTGCATCTTATAGAAGAAAAAGTAGGTCCAAATCTTCAACATGTTGGCTTAGGATCAGACTTCCTTACCATGACTCCCATAGCACATAAATAAAAGCAAGAATCAATAACTGAGATAGATTCAAATTAAAAAGCTTTCTCTCAGCAAAGGAAACTATCAGTATAGTGAAGAGAGAGCCTACAGAGTGGGAGAAAATCTTTGCCACTCATACTTTAGATAGAGCACT
Organism: Sciurus carolinensis; assembly: GCF_902686445.1. Classification (NCBI taxonomy): domain Eukaryota; kingdom Metazoa; phylum Chordata; class Mammalia; order Rodentia; family Sciuridae; genus Sciurus; species Sciurus carolinensis. Next base: position 33,731,365 of record NC_062220.1, on the reverse strand, counting down.
AATTTCCAGAATCTATAAAGAACTCAAAAAACTCTACACCAAGAATACAAATAATCCAATCAACAAATGGACTAAGGAAATGAACAGACGCTTCACAGAAAAGATCTACAAGCAATCAACAGATATATGAAAAAATATTCAACGTCTCTAGTAACAAGAGAAATGCAAATCAAAACTACCCTAAGATTCCATCTCACCACAAGTAGAATGGCGATTATCAAGAATACAAGCAACAATAGGTGTTGGCGAGGATATGGGGAAAAAGGTACACTCATGTGTTGCTGGTGGGTTTGCAAATTAGTGCAGCCACTCTGGAAAGCAGTGTGGAGATTCCTTAGATATTCATAGCTGCTGAATTCACAATAGCCAGATTGTGGAACCAACCTAGATGCCCCTCAGTTGATGAATGGATAAAGAAACTGTGATATATATATATATATATATATATATATATATATATATGTATATATATATATAGTTAATATATATATATACATTGTATATATATATACACACACACAATGGAATAGTACTCAGCCATAAAGAATAGTAAAATTATGGCATTTGCAGGCAAATGGATGAAATTGGAGAATATCATGCTAAGTGAGATAAGCCAATATCTAAAAATCAAAGGACTAATGATCTCACTGATAAGCGGATTATGATACATAATGGGGGGTGGGAGGGAGGCAAGAATGGAGGAAGAAAGGACTGTATAGAGGGAAAAGAGGGGTGGAAGGGTTGGGGGGAGGAAGAAAAATAACAGAATGAATCAAACACCATTACCTTATGTAAATGTATGATTGCACAAATTTTAGGCCTCTACTTCATGTACAAATAGAGAAACAAGTTGTACCCCATTTGTTTACAATAAAAAAAGAATAGTGCCTATATTTTTTTCTTTGCTTATTTTGTCTTTGTCAAATTATTTTCGCATCACTTGATATGATCCACCTTACCTTACTGTGTTTCTATACTCTATTAATCAAGTATATTAAATTGATTTTCTCATGATGAGCTTCTTGTTTCTTACTGGGATAAATTCCACTAGGTTGTGGTACATAATTCTTTTTATAAGCTTTGTATTCAGTTTGCTAGTATTTCTTTGAGGAGTTTTGTATTTTTTGTTTTCACAGGGGATGTTGTACTGCAATTGTCTTGTCATAGATTTATCAGGCTTTTACATCATTATAATGATGGCCTCATAGAAGGACTTAGATTTTCCCCTTTCATGTATTTTTTGAGAAATTTTGCAAAGGATTAGGACTAATTATTCTTTAAAGTTTTGACAAAATTAGCCAATTAAATAATTTGACTCTGGAATTTTCTCTGTTGGGGGTTTTTGATTACTAATTCAATTTTTTATAGACTTATGCAGATTTTCTACTTCTTGAATCGGTTTAGGTAATTCTTTGTTTCTATGAATATGCCCATTTCATCTAGGTTATCTAAAATCTCAGTATATAATTGTTCATAGTATTCTCTTCTTCTGTAAGACTGGAAATAATGTTCCATTTTCATTTAATTATGAATTTTCTCATTTTTTCTTTTTCAGATTAGCAAAAGATTGGTAGATTTTATTGCTTTCTTCTAAGAATCACCTTTGAGTTCATCAATCCTAGTCTTTTAAAAAATTCTCTAATATTCTCTTCTTAAAAAAATATTCTTTCTTTCTACTGGACTTGATTTGGGTTGGATATATTCCCTACTTCTTTAAGATGTAAAATTAGATTATTAGTTTGAAATTGTTTTTCTTTTCTTTCTCACTCTCTGCCCTCCACAATATTGGGTACAGAACGCAGGGGTGTCTTGTCATTGGTATATATCCCTAATTTATCCCTTATTTTCATTTTAAAACATTTTTATTGGTTCTTTTTAGTTACAAATAACAATAGAATTCATTTGACATAATTTAAAAAGTATGGAATATATTTTGTACTAATTCAGTTCCCAGTTCTTTCTACTTCCCTGCCCTAGTCCACCTCTCTTCCAGTTCCCTTCCCTCTGCTGATATTTCTACTATTTATAGCATTTTTCTGTTTGTTCATTTTTTAAGACAGAGTTGCTAAGCCACAAACTTGCAATCCTCCTGACTCAGGCTCCCAACTTACTGGGATTACAGGTGTATGCCAGCATGTACAACTGAGATTTTTTTTCTTTTTAACATAAGCATTTACATCTATGAACTTTTCTATGAGAATCGATTTTGCTGCATGCTATGCATTTTGGAGTATTTTTTGTTTTCATTTATTTCTAACTATTTTCTAGTTTACTTGGTGATTTTTTGTTGGTACTATTAATTATTTAGTAATATGTTGTTTATTCCCCATGTGTTTGTGATTTTTTTCTTGTTAGCTCTATATTTTATTGGTGCATTATAATTATGCATAATGCTGAGATTCATTGAGAATATAATGTCCTTAAATTCTTTCTCTTTTCCTGCAAATGACATAATTTTGTTCTTCTTTGTAACTGAATAAAACTCCATTGTGTATAAATACCACATTTTATTTATCCATTTATCCATTAGTGGATACCTAGACTGGTTCTATAATTTGACTGTTGTGGATTGTGCTACTTTAAACATGCATCACTGTGGTATGACATTAAGTTCTTAGGACAAGTACTGAGGACTGGTATAACTGGGTCATATGGTAGTTCCATTTCTAACTTTTGAGGAAACTCGATACTGATTTCCACAATTGTTATACTAATTTACAGTCCCACCAAGAGTGTAAAAGTGTACCATTTCCTCCACATATTCTCTAGCATTTATTATTGTTCCTATTCTTCATGGTTGCCATTCTAGCTGGAATGAGATAAAATCTCATTGGAGTTGTGATTTGAAAATTTTTTAATTGCTAAAGATGTTGAACATTTTTTTCATAAGTTTGTTGAACATTAGTGTTCTTTTGAGAAGTGTCTATTTAGTTTATTTACCCAATTAATAGTGTTTTATTATTGTCAATTATGTTGTTTATATATTCTGGATATTAATTCTCTGTTAGAAGAGTAAATAGCAAAGATTTTCTCCTTTGCTCTGAAGAAGACTTTTAATTTGATGCCATTGTATTTATTATTTCTTGGAATTATTTCTAGGGGTTTAGGATTCATATTGAGAAAGTTTTTTGCCTGTATCTGTATATTAGAGATCTAGGAGTTGCATAGTTTCTACTGAGCTACTTCCAAGGTCTTTGATCCATTTTAAAGGACTTTTGCGATTGTGACAAATAAGGATCTAACTTCATTCTTCTATGTGTGGATAATCAGTTTCCCCAGAACCATTTTCTATAAAAACTATCTTTTCTCTAATCTATATATTTGGCACATTGCAAAGGGTCAGATGGTTGTATCTATGTGATTTTACTCTGTGTCATATAGTCTGTTCCATTGGTCTATGAGACTACTTTTATACTAGTACCAAGTTTTTGTTTCTCTAGCTCTGCAGTATAATTCAAAGACACAAACTGTTATGCCTACAGTACAGCTTTTTTGACTCACATTTACTTTGACTAATTTGGGTCTTTTACTCTTTCAAATAAAATTTGAGCAGTGTTATTTTTGAGCAGTTCTGTGTAAAATGACAGTAATTATTTTGAATTTGTTTGTTGATTTTGGTACTATGGTTATTAATTCTGCCTATTCATGAACATAGGAGGTCTTTTCATCTTTCTGTGTCTTCTTCAATTTCTTTTTTTAGTATTTTGTCATTTTCATTGTAGAGGTATTTCATCTCCTTGGTTAGAATTATACCTAGGTGTGTGTGTATGTGTGTGTGTGTGTGTGTGTGTGTGTGTGTGTGTATTTAGAATTCTTGTGATGATGATTGTATTTCTGATTTTTGTATGCTGATTATGTAACTTACTTTACTGAATTTATTTATTAGTTCTAGAAATCTTGTGGTGGAGCTTTATGGATCTTCATTTTGGATCACATCATATGCCAAGGAGTAATAATTTTACTTCTTCATTTCCTATTTTGATCCCTTTTATTTTCTTCTCTTGACTAATTGTTTTGGTTAGAATTTTTAGTACTGTATTGAATAGGAAAGGTGAGAGTGGGCATTCTTTCTTTGTTCCAGATTTTAAAAGAAATGCTTTAAGTTATTCCAAATTCACTATGATGTTAGCTTAGCATTTGTCATACATAGCTTTTATAATTTTGAGGTAATTTCCTTCTATTCTTAGTTTTCTAATCATTTTTATCATGAATGAGTGCTGAATTTTGTCAGAGGCCTTCTGTGCATCTATTGAAGTGACTATGTAATTTTTTCCCCTTAATTCTATTTATGTGGCAAGTTAGATTTATTGATTTGCATATGTTAAATCATCCTTGCAACCCTGAAATAAAAACAACTATGTCATGAGGTTCAATCTTCTTAATATTTTGTTGAATATAATTTGCTGGTATTTTGTTAGCAGTTTTTACATCTAAGTTCATCAGGGATATTAGTCTGTTCTTTCCTTGATGTGTCCTTGTCTAGTATTGGTATGAGGTTGATACTGACTTCATAGAATTAATTTGGAAGTATTCCATGCTTTTTGGTTTCATGGAATAATTTGAGAAGCATTGGCATTAATTATTCTTCCAACTTCTGGTTGAATTAATCTGAGAATCTATCTGGTCCTGAACTTCTCTGTGTTGTAAGACTTTTTTTTTTCTTCTTCTATCTCATTACTAGCTATTGGTCTGTTTAGGTTTTCTACATCTTCTTGATTCATTTTTGGTAGGGTTTATATGTATAGAAATGTATCTATTTCTTCTAGTTCTTCCAATTAATTAGAGTATATGTTGTCAAAAGAGTCCCTTATGATGCTCTGGATTTCTGTGATGATTTTGGTGATTCCTCCTTTTTCACTTTTAATTTTATTAATTTGGGTCTTATCTTTTTTTCTTTTGATTAATTTACTATGAGTTTATTAATTTTTTATGTTCTTTTCAAAAATCCAACTCTTTGTTTTATTGATCTTTCATATTGTTTTTAAAATTCTTTATTTCATATATTTCCACTCTGATCTTCATGATTTCCTTCCTTTTGCTGTTTTGGAATTGTTTTGTTCTTGTTTTTCAAGGACCTTGAGATGAATCCTTTGGTTGTTTATTCAGGATCTTTCTGATTTACTTATGTAGGCACTCAAGTATAAGTTTTATCTTAAAACTACTTGCATTGTGTCCTTGAGGTTCTGATATGATGTATTGCTATTCTTATTTTATTTGATGAACTTTAATTACTTCCCTGATTGCTTCTCTTACCCATTCATCATTCAAAAGTATTTGGTTAATATCCACATTTTTATATATTTACTGTAGATTTTTATGTTAGTTTTAATTTTATTTAATTATGAAGATAAGATGCAAGGAATTATGTTGAAGTTTTTGTATCTGAAATATGTTCTGTTGGGAGAGTTCTATAACCAGCTACAATGTAAGTAAATTTGGGTGTTGCTAGATGAATTATTCTATAGATGTCTGGTAAGTTCATTTAATTTATAAATTTTTTGGAATCTGAAGAGCCTTTACTGAGTTTATATCTGCATGACTTATCTATTGGTTAGTGGTTTGTTTAAAACACATATTATTATTTTACTGTTTCTGTTTTATGTAACTAGGTGGTCAACATTGAGGGTATAAATATTTAATATTTTTATATCTTCTTGTTGAATTGTCCCATTTATCTGCAGGAAGTGACCTTCTTTGACTCTTCTGATTAATTTTGGATTAAAGCCTGCTTTCTCAGATATGGGATTGGCTCCTCCTGCTTGTTTTGGGGTTCCATTTACACATTATATCAACTTCCATCATCTTACTTTTATCCTATAATTGTCTTTGACTGTGAGGTGAGTCTCTTTCTAATAACATGAATTTGAATCTTTTTAAAAACAAAAAAAAAACAAAAACAAAAACCCATTCTGCCAGTCTACATTTTTTAACTGGGGAATTGAGATGATTTACATTCTATGTTATTATAGGGAGATGTTTGTTAATTTCAGCCATTTTGATGTATTTCTAATGTTTAATTTGGTCCTATTTCTCATTTGCTAAGCTACTCTTCAAATCAGATTTGAATGAAATTTGCAAGCTCTGTGATTTGTTTTGATTTCTTATATGTCTAGTATATCTTTGAGAATTTTCTATAGGACTGGCTGAAATGTCATGAATTCTTTTAGTTTCTGCTTATCTTGAAGGTTATTATTTTCTCTTCATTTCTGTATAGAAAACTTTGGTGAACATAGCAATTTTGGATGGCAGTTATGTTCTTTCAAGGCATGGAACACATTATTTCATCATTGCTGTAGTAGTGGATGGATGTCTGTGTGGAGGACCTAAGAGCCTCCCTTACCATTCCTACTTGAGGCCAGGTTGTTAGTTCAGGTCATTTTTTCTCTTCTATTTTTTGTATTAAAGTAGCATTGAAGTTTGAGCATGGTTAGTTGTGTGTGGAACAAAGTGTTTTGTTTCTTGGCTGGGTTTATCTCAAGAGTAGATTCTTTACTCTGTGATCCTACAGTGTCCCAATAGATTCCTAGAACCTCACAGAAAAGGGAAAGACAATAACAACAATAGAATCAAATAATACATAATGTATTACAATAATACACAATACCTTGTGCATACTATGACATCTACAACACTAACTACCAAAAAAATACCAATGGTAGAGTCAGTATTTTCCAACAGTCCAAAACAATAAAAAATCATGAACTAGATCTGGCATTAAAGTTAACATCAGATGTTGACTATGCCATACACATTACTAATAACTGAAAAATTATGAATGGTTATGAAGGGGTTATATAAACCAAATAGTTCTGAAAGATAGTCAAAATATAGTTTATTAAGAGAAAACAGTGGAAAGTAAAAAATGTTTTAAATGTTCAAAATGTGAACAGAGAGAAAGCAAAAGATGTGTAGCAAGTGACAGATGTAAAGAGGAGAGAAAATAAGTAAAAGAAACAAAGTAAGAACAGAGAAAAAGAGAGAATAAGTAAATTTGACTATTAGAGGGAGAAGAAAGGAAATATGCAAAGCAAACAAAAACAAAACAAAACAAACAAACAGTTATAATCCTTAAAGACAAAACAAATAAAAATAACAATGGCAAAAAAAGTTAAAAATGAGTGTGTGTGTGTATATTTGTGTTCATACATCTGTATATATATATATATATGTATATATATACATATATACATATATATATGTGTATATATATCACTCAGCACAAGAACACATACACAAAATGAAAAAAAATTCTTAATAAAAATATAAAAGAGTTATCTCAAATAAATTGGTCAAAACTTTCCAGGAGGATGAATGATTACTGCTTATGCTTGACTCTTTTTTGTTTCTTCTGGGGGTTGATAACCCCTTCTTCTCTTTGTGACCTGAAACTGGTCAAAAAGGCTTTCAACTTTCCTTACCACTTGATTAAGGAAGGGCAGAATAACTAGTACTGCTGACTGGAGTTTGTCTTTGTCTGGACAGACAAGATTGATACACCCCCAGAGTGGGGCTGTTGCAGAGTTCTAAGTGGGGAGACCCAGCACATGGGGCTTGGTTCTAACCAGAACTTTGGGACTTTGTTTGGTGGTATCTGCTCTGGAGAGTTTAGATCAACATACCCGTAGGACCAGGCAGATGCTGAACCCTGCTGGGTGTCTGAATTACAGAAGCCTCCTGAGAATTCTACTTGTAAGGTAAGTGAGCTGGCCCTCCACAGGTGTTTTACACTTCACCACACATAAATACATCCTTCCCTAGCTCAGTCCCTGAGTATCATCATGCCTGCTTGCTATTTGCTATGATCTCCTGGGCTCCCAAGGCAGCAGGCTGAAAGGTAATCTTGTCAAATGGCTTCTTGCTTTTACACTTGACTTGCCAGTAGTGAAAGAGAGCACTTCTGAAGTGCCAGTTCAATGCACAGCCTCTGGACCAGTTTTCAGGTTGCTTTGTAGTTCTGTAAGTTTTTCTATGCCAAATGTATACATTGTGTTTCTTTCTGCTTTGTTTTATTCCTGGTCTCTGTGGTGAGCTAGTGACACTTCTGCCAGGACTGGCTTGGTCCAAGGTACTCCTTGTCATTTGTTCAATGACCCAACTTTCTGAGTCTTTAACAGACTTCAGTGTCTGATAATAAATTTAAATATTGTCTCTCTTTCACCCACTGAGAAGCAGTACCCTCACTGCTTGAATCTTGAGCCATGGCACATATAAACACAACCTTCCTCTAATCTACCATCTCAAATCCCTCATGTTTGTAAATTTCTCAATTCCTTTCTGCCATTGTTTTACATTTTTATTCCAATTCAACAGGAAGAGATACTTTCTATTATTTTACATTTTTATAATTATTGGGGTTTGTTGTGTACCTTAACATTTTGTCCAAATTATTGAAAATGATGTATTGAAGTCTTCACCAATTATCATAAAACTATTTATTTTGTCAAAATTTACTAAAATGTATGGGAATTATTTTGTTTACTCAATATGTTTATACTTATATATTTTCAATAAAGTTGTGTTTTGATCAAAATAGAATATGTATCTTACAACTTTTTTAAATTAATTTCTAATTTTTTCAAATATGTATTGTGTGTGTGTGTGTGTGTGTGTGTGGCCATCCTAGCTCTGTTTTGGCTACACATGATGTTGTTGTTTGTCTTAGCCATTCTGCCAATATTTGTCTTTTGATCAGTGAGTTCAATCCATTACATTTAAGATAATTACTGAGAAGAAATGAATTATTTTATTTTGATATATGATTTTTCTAAAGCATATAATTTTTGTCCCTTATTTCCTCTACCACTGCTGAGTTTTCTTTTTAGTTAGTCATTTGTGGTGAATCATTTAGATTCCCTTCTCCCTTTCTGTGTATATTGTATAGATGTTTACTTTGTGGTTTTGATGGGGATTGAATGTGACATTCCAAATTTATAAAAACATAGTTCCAATTGATACCATTGTAACTTTCATGTCATACAAAATCTCTGTTGCTATATAACTGCAGTTCTTGTTCTTTTTTTTCTAATATGATTTGGAACTATCTAAAGGACATATCTAAGGAACATTTGACATGATTCTTCCCCCTACAATTTTCATTCTGTTTTGAATAGACATGAATGTGAAAGAATCTTAAATTCCACATGCAACCAATAAACAATGAAATTCTATTAAACAAAACATGCACTTATTTTTACTGTGCACTAAGAACTATGACAGTTCTTGAATAGGTCTTGTCCTGAAGAACCTCAAAGTTTATTGTACTTTATATATTTTCATGAAAACTATGAAAAAGATCTAGGGTTTATTATAGAATATCATAACACAATATTTCACACATTGTAGTATAAATAGAAAGTGTTATGGAGATACAAATGAAAGGCATTGAGAGATTAAATTCTATAATTTCAGTCATAGGCAAAAGCAATGTGGGGAACTTTAATTAATATTAAAAGGAAGAAAGAATTTAGACAGAAGTGGAAGTTATTTACAACTTTAACTATAAAAAGTAGTAAACATTAAGCCATATTCATGGAATGGAAGTCTATTACAAAGGAGTCATAGCAGTAAAATGTATGAGAATATCAAAATGTGGTCACGTTAATACTGGATTGAAGAACTTGAAGTTTTATTTGTCAAAGGAGCAGTGCAGGGTGTAGATGATATTAGCAACTTTGAAATACAACACCTTATTGAACTTGAGGATTCAAGTTCATCATCAAAGAGATGATATTAGTGGAGCCAAAAACTCTGAATGTAATAGACAATATGATATTAACTGGAGCAATAGAATTGACAAAACAAATTTAATAGATAGTACTCTACACTAGTAACTACCCTTACACTTGACAAGAGCTTTAGAACAATACTTTACATGGCCATTTAGATAATCATTTCATATCCAAAATTATGTAATAGAAATTAATTGCAAAGATGTAATTTAATCATTTTATCATAAAGAAATCCAAATAAAAATATAGTCACAAATAGAGGGATATTCATCTTAAATATATCATTGAGCAAATATATTAGTCAAATTGGTAGATTTAAATATCCACCACTTAAACCACAAGAGAGGTATTAGTTTCAATAATATTGATAAAAAATCAGTATTTAACTAAAATGTTCAACTTTGCATTGCTCACAATACTGTCATTAATAAAACTAAATTTAGCATGTAAAACTAAATCCTCAAGTCCTGCCTTTCAGCTAGAGAATCTACAAATTGTCCAAGACTTTGTACATATTTACATTTGATATTATTTTCAAGTATTATTTTACTTTTGCTATATTTTTCAGAATTACAAAAATATTTTAGTGAAAAATACAGTATCACCTTATTTCATTATTGACCTTATTTTATTGGCTTAAACTCTGGCATTCAAACATCACTTATAGATTCACTTGCCATTACATTTGTCTGATATTTTGAATATTGACATAGAATAAGTGAAAGTTGGTTTAGAAGTGCTGCAAGTTTTATGTTTTGGATCAGATTCTGTCATGTTTGTTGGATTTTATTTAAGTGTATTTCCAAGGACATTGAAATTATTTCAAGTTTAGGTTGCTCTAAGATTTTTTTTTTTTTTCATTTAAAAGAACAGAATGCAGAATACTTTACTTTTCTTTACTTTACTTTTTCTTTAATAGATCTATAACAGAAAAAAATTCCCATTTCAGGATTCAAAGAGCTTGCAAAGCTCTTTAGCTAATCATCTTTTTGAATAAATTTTGCTGACTAATTTTCTTTGGAACCGAGTCTGTTCACTTGTCATTCAGTGAATATCTTTAGAATAACCTCCCTGTGTGTCTTCTGACATTCATTTAACTTGTAAGTTTTGATGGGAAATGAAGATAACCTTTCCCCTGTGCTAATAACTTCCTGAAATTGTTTTCTACTAGAAATTTTACTTTTTCAAATAGAATGAAAAATAATTTTCAATGCTCTTATGTCATAAATCACATTTACAGTTGCTATGCATCAAAGTTTTTGATCAATTCTCTTTAAAATGGCAGGGTACTTCTGAAACTGGAGTTTTGAGAGGAGACTAAATTCCCCAGTTTGCCAATTTCCTCTGGGTTCTTGTCTTGTCAATTTTGAAGAATAAAATCCATGGGCAATCATGAAAGAGAAGAATAAATGAAGCAGGATTTATTTAAGCAAGAAGAGAGAGAACTCCTGTCATGCCAGAGGGGGTCTGATAGCAAAACATCACATTTTGGTGTGTCAGTATAGGAGTTTATATGGGATTTTTGGCAGAGCATTGGAGCAAAATCTATATAAAATAGGTACTGAGAAAGGCATCCTGGCTACCATCTAGGTTCACTTCCATCCTCCTTCCTGTGACCCATCTTGCTTCTTGTAACTTCCATCTGGATTCACCTACCTTCCATTTTCTATGTGTGAGACAAAGGAGTTGGTTGGAGGTGTTCCCATAGGTGAGCCTTAAGGTTGTTTTTTGTTTGTTTGTTTTCTTTTGTTTTGAAATAGTTGGTGCTCATTTTAATATGTCTATCAGTTAGCCTCTAGGTGTGGTTGAAGGGGGCCCAATTACTCTGACTACCTCAGTCATTTTACTATCTATTCTATTTTATCCTCTTTCACCTCACAGGCAAAAACATTGGTCTCTAAAATTTTTTCCTCTCTCTTCTTTTTCTTTTACATCGTTTGAGCTGTTTTTCTGAGTAAAGGCAAAGAATGTTAATCCATGAATTTATAAAAACAACTGAGAAGTAATAATCTCTGTAACAAAATAACAGATTAGTGCTTGTGCAAGAAATGTCGTTTCCTCTGCTCTTTCTACTTTCAACATTGAAAAGAATAACTTTCCATCTGAAAATCAGTTACATAAACACATTGTCTAATTAAGCTGTTGAGGGTGTGAAAGTTGAAATTCTGAGGATCCTTCAAAAATATTTATCATAACAACATCCCAAAATTGTAAACAATATCAAGACTTTTTTTTACTTCTTTCAAACAGTAAAATTATTGCACATTACACTTAGTTCTTTTTTTCTTTTCCTATTAGTTAGTCATCTAAAGACAGGTAATTTCAAATTGAAATCCCTTTCTTAAATATTTTTTATATGTCTAGAAAAAAACTGTTTTACTCACCCAAACTGCCTTTTAAAAAAGCACTTGCTTTTGTTTTTCCAATAAAGAACAGTTTTTAAAACAAAGTTTTGTGTTATAGAATAACACGTACATTGATGTTACAGAAATTACAAAGTTTAGCACTTTCTGAGATCTATAATTCATTAATACTCAATTTCAAAAACTGAAAACCTTTACAATTTTAAATCATATGATTCATTTTTGAAACCTAAGTACACCAGTACCTGCCTCCTGTTACCTACGCTCCAAATACGTACGTAGATAACTTTCATTACTTTTTGTACATCTGTGTAGGTGCCTAATCATATATTTTGTCTTATTCAGTGAAGATGTCATAAAAACTATAGTGGTTTTCATATCCAAGATGGCAATTTGACTCTGCAAGGTCAGAATGACTGTGTCTTATATAATTCCATGTGATTCTGCCCAGAAAAACAGAATATTATTTCAAAATCTTCTTAAAATATCTAGAGATAAATGTTCTGTACATCCTTCCTAATGCAGTGATTGCTTTGAAACTATATTCTCTGAAACAGCAATAGAACCAGATACACATGCATATTCCTGAGTCAAATGTGTGTTTAATTTTAAAAGCAATAATTTTTAACAAATTTAGAACTTTTTAATATATTTGTTTACCATTCATGTTTCTTATTTCTTGAAGATTCTGTTCAGTTCCTTTGCCATATATTCATTGGGTTATTTGTTTATAGATGTTAAGTTTTTTAAATTCTTTATAAATCCTAGAGATTAATGCTCTGTCTGAGGTGTGTGTGGTAAAGATTTTTCCATTCTGTAGGTTGTCTCTTCATGCTCTTGATTGCTTCCTCTGTTGTGAAGAAACTTTTAGGTTTGATATCATCCCATTTATTGAGTTTTGATTTTACTTCTTTTGCTTTTATAAGTCTTGTTATGACGTCAGTTCCTAAGCTGACTTGATGGAGATTTGGTACTACATTTTCTCTTAATAGGCACAGAGTCTCTGGTCTAATGCCTAGGTCTTTGATCCACTTTAAGTTTTGTGGAGAATGAGAGATATACTATATACAGATTTTTCAATTTATACCCAGAACCATTTGTTGAAGAGGCTATCTTTTCTCCAATGTATGTTTATGGTGCCTTTGTCTAGTCTAAGACAACTATATTCATGTGGGTTTGTATCTGACTTCTGTTCCATTGGTCTTCATGTCTATATTGGTGAAAATACATGCCATTTTTGTTAGTATAGCTCTGTAGTATAATTTAAGGTTTAGTATTGTGATACATCCTGCTTCACTTTTCTTCTTGAGGATTGCTTTGGCTATTCTGGGCCTCTTATTTTTCCAAATCAATTTTATGACAGCTTTTTGCTATTTCTATGAAGAACATCATTGGAATTTTAATAGGAATCGCATTAAATCTATATAGTGCCTTTGATAGTATGGCCATTTTGACAGTACTATGTAAAGGTTAATTGGGGTACAGTTATAAGGGTTAAGGGGAGAGCTAATAAAGAGACAAGCACACAGCGAACAGCAAGAAGTGGCTTCCATGGGAAAGCCAGTCCTGTTTATTATCTATTCCAGGGTCATATCAAGTTACCTGGGTTATATAGTACAGTTAGCTTTGTGCACGTGCAGATCACATAACTTGCTTGTTTCTCAGAGTCCACTAGTACCAAAGGTTATTGTAACAAGATTATGTCTCCAGGTCTCAAAAACGGAGGCATTGCAGAGCATCTCTAAGCCATTCAAACAGAGCACCTTTTGACCTGAGGAGTGTGCTCGATTCAAAAGACTTTCACTCCTCTGTACATTGACTGACCTGAAATCCCTACAGTATTAATTCTGCCTCTCCAAGATGGAAAATCTGTCCATCTTCTAAGATCTTTAATTTCTTTCAGTGTCTCTGCCACATCAATGTTTTTAGCAGCTCAATTTGCAATCTGTGGAGCCAAACTAGGTGCCCTTCAAAGATGAATAGGTAAAAAAAATGTAGTATATATAAATGGTGGAATATTACTCAGCCATAAAAAGGAATCACTTTATGACTTTTGCCAGCAATAGATGGATCTGGAGACTATCATGCTATGTGAAATAAGCCAGTCCCTAAAGACCAAAGGTCGAATGTTCTCTTGGACATATAGATGCTAACACACAACAAACAGGGAGGGGAAGAATAGAAGGTGAGTGGATTAGATAAAGGGAAAAGAGAGGAAGGATTGGTGATAGCAATAGAAAAGACAGTAAAATAAATCTGACATAACTTTTCCTATGTTCATAGATTAATATACCACAAGTGAAACTCCACCTCATGTATAATCACAAGAATAGGATTCTAACTAAAATAAGTCATGCACCATGTATGTGTGATGTATATAAAGTAAACTGTTGTCATGCATAACTAAAAAGAAAGAGAAAAAATTTTAAAAAATTAGAAGTTTTAATAATGACTAGATTTGGACATATATTCATTGTAACAACATTCTAGAAATCTAAAAGATTTCCCTTATGCCATTCTCAGTTCACGTTTAATTATGTCTAATTTTGTGTTAGATTTCAACTGCAAATAAAATATATACACCTCACCAAAGAAAGATATGTAGATAGAAAGTAGGCAAAAAAAAAAAAATATATATGCTCCATATTATATGTCATAGGCTAATGTGAATTAAACCAAGGTGAGGTACATCTACTAGAATGACAAAATCCAAAACAACAGTACCACCAAATGCTTGCCAGGTTGTAGAGTAGCAGAAACTCATTCAGTACTGGTGGAAGTGCAACAGTGCATGCCCACATTGGAAGAGAGTACTAGTCTTGGTGATTGGAGCCAATCCTTGTCATTGTGAGCTAACCACCCACCCTCAGGGCTTTTCCATGTCTTCCTAGTTTTTTTTATCCCAGATTATCTTTCCCAATTTAATGATCTTTATGTATGAAATAGCTTTGGTAACTTGATAGATTGTCTCCCTCTCTCCAAGTCAAAGGGAGTTAGTTTCCTGAGTAGTATCATAAAGAAAAAGGGATAAAGTCTGGGATGGTTTTCTAGCAATACTCTTAAAGAATTGAGTATTTCTTTGTTGGGGGTAGGGGATACCTGAGGTTGAACTCAGGGGCACTAGACCATTGAACCACATTCCTAGCCCTATTTTGTATTTTATTTAGAAACAAGGTCTCACTGAGTTGCTTAGCACCTCGCTTTTGCAGAGGCTGGCTTTGAACTCACAATCCTCCTGCCTTGGTCTTCCAAGCCACTGGGATTATAGGAAGAACTGGGTATAACTTCAAATATCCCTCTTATTCTCCTTCCATAGCATGCACATTCATACACACAAACACACACACCCAAATACACCAAATACACAAAAGTCCTATTTCACTATAAAGCTGCTCTAAAATGCTAGCATTCTTTAAAAGTGAAATCAATTACTTGTATTTGCCTAATATTGTATAAGAAATGAATTACTTATAAAATACTCTCATTTATTGATTCACTTTATGCAGTAGAGATGGAAATTGGTACTTTTATGGTTGAAAAACCATGAAAGCACAAATTTTTAAAATATTAGCAATTTACACAAATTCTCTTCTTACCCTTTAAATCATTCATTATTAATTTTCATATTTAAACTGTTGATACTAATCTGAGTAATTCATGCCTCTGGCTATGAATGAACTTACAATTTAGAACAAATGATTAAAATAAGAAAATACAGCAGAGAAAGTGGCCACTCTCCTATATGTTGCACATGATCAATAAATACTAGTGCTGCTACTGCTGCTGACTTGGAAGATATCGATGATTACATTTTGTGGGATGCATATGGAGGACTGAAGAATCATGATGGCATAACAGCTAGAACTTACTGGAAATAGGCTAAGTTGACTTACTTGAAGCAAATGGCTATTACTTAAACATCATAATCTAATAAAAATCACAGTGTTTATAGGTTTGAAATATGTGAAGTATTAAATAAAATGTTTTGTTGTCTACTCTTTGATTTCATGGTTTGGTTAACTAAAGTTTTCTTCTATTATTTATAAATGAAAAATAATCTCAATACTCATACTTTTTAAACTATTTCTAAGTTATCCCATGTGTAATATTTTCAAAATCAAGAAAATATTTTTCAGACTTTCATTAGTTTTATTGTTCAAATTGGCTATCAAAATATCCATAAGTTATCTGTTTTTTTCATTTTTCACATTAAGTATCTTAGTGCTGACAAAAATTATTCCTAAGTAGATGCTGTTAATAAATGTTATAGATGAAACTAAGAAAATTTTAAAGTGTCTCCACACTTTGGAGAGGGATATTTGATCTATTTTCCTTATGTATTAATTTTCTAGGTAAAAAGAAAATGGTAAGTACAAAATTTATTTTTAATATTTAAATGTAGCCAACTTGACATCAATTCACCAACATGTCAAGTATAATTGAAATCATATTGAATGATATGCACCTTTATTTATGTAACCACTGACCAGCTCCTCAATATGCTTTTCACAATGAATTGATAAGTGCTATTTCCATTAAATGACATACTCTATAGATATTAAGGTTCATGGAATCAACTATCTCAATTTTAGCAATGTAAATGTCCATAAGAGAGGCTTTACAAAATAAATCACAAATATAACGCCACGTGTGTTTGATCTATTTGTACTGGATTTGGTTTGGGGCGGGGGACATCACTCAGTTGAAAACAGTCAACATATCTAATCTATGGCTTCCTTGAGATGTTTTAGAAGACAGAGACAGAGAGTTTATATATAATATAATATATACAGAGAGAGAGTTTATATATAATAGTAGTTATCACTATATATGTATATTTATTGACTATTTACAATACTCATATTAATTTATTATTTCATATTATTCTCCTTCCAAAGACACTACCTCCACTATAATTGTGGGATAGAAACCACAAATTGTTTATCTTGGCATATAAGACCTTCCAGAGCAAACACTAATGTACCTAATCCATCTTTTCTTTGTCACATTAGCACTAAAGGAGCTGTGCTTCACACTAGTTTGTTCCTGAACAAGCTAGTAATATTTATTCCCACATTTCTTAGTTTTCCAAAATCTCCATTTACTCTGAACTGCTTCAAATATTCTTTGTTCAAAATAAATCCCACCAACCACTTATCTACATATCAGGTTATCTCTGGACTTAGTTGAAAAGAATTTCAATATTTTTAAAAATCAGAAGGGGTGAATGCAAGATCTTCAAGTTGGAGCTTCAACTCTTAACATTTTATTGTTTTTAAAGAAGCAAGTTACCACCTTGCTAGAGGAAATCATGCGGTAAAACAATGAGAGCAGCCTCCAACTGAGAGTCAACATGAAAGAGGTGATTCCAAAGACTCAGAATTTTGCATAGTATCCAGAAAGAACAAGTGCTCTGAAAGGTTAGGGGTGAAGGACATGTGTCATTGCTACTTGAACTTTATGACTCAGAAAGCTGCATTGATTCTAGAGTAAACTGATAAACAAAAAAGGGAGATCAAGAGAGTAGAGAAAGGGGATTGAGACGCACAGAGGAAGGAAATCTACCAAATTATGCTATGTCCATGTATGATAAACCAAAAAGAATCATATATCTATAATAATAATGCACTAATTAAAAAAATAACAAAAGGAAGATCATTCAAGTAAACCAAGTAGATCAGAAAAAGGGAACAAAGGCGGAAATAGATTGAACGCATTATGTTATGTGCATATACATGGATCTCACTTTTAGGTATAATTATAATATGGCAATAAAAATAAATTTTAAAATGCTTTATGGAGGCTTTAACAAACCCTAATTGGAGGATTGTAGTACAAACATTTGAAGTTCTCTAACAAATCCATACTTCCTATAGCTGAGAAATGTTTATCACTAAATAATGAAATACAAATAATATCTAAATACCTAAATACCAGATACATAAATATTTGAAAAAGTACTTACTAACATACATAGATTACATTTTATTGGACAGATTTGCATGTTTCCCATGCACCTTATGATGATTACAAAAGTCATTATTAATACCACACTTAGCTATGATAAATGTGTGAACACTATTATTTCATTCATACATTTTATTTTTGCATACTTTATATTTTCCTGAAGATCAAGCAATCATACTAGAACTAAAAATACATAACAAAGTTAAACCACCTCAGACCTTCAAAGTTGCAGGACCTGGTTTACCCTTCAAGACTAAATAATGCCTTAGAAGGGGATGTTCATGTGTATTACACATTGGAGCACACAGCTTATACTTGAGAATTATTTGCTTTATTTAGGAAACCCTTAAACCCACATTTATTTTGCAACTTAGTGCCTTTTCTTTTCTCCTTTAATTCCAACCTTACATAAGTCAGAGGTCCAAATGCCTTCATTAACATAGAGTAGATTCTCATGTGAGAATACGACCATTCAAAATCTGTACAAAGACCAAAAACAAGAAACTCAGTGGAAACTTAATTGGAACTGTTATGCATGATATCAAATTAGTAACAGTTATCAAATAGTCTTTATCCCACTATCCATTTGAGACTTTTTTCAACCCCAGTCACAGTTTAGCTGGTACAAATTGCTTATTAGGCAAGGTAACCAGAAATCTATGATTGTTACTGAGCCTTCTCCAGACCATGCTAAGGAATGTCATCACATAAACAGGAAAGTTTGATTTTGAACATTCCACATATTCCACTTTATAAATCAGAAACGAAACCACTACTTCAACTGCCAAAGTATTTTCTTCTATTGGCAGCACTTAAAGCATGTGACTAACAACATAGTAGGTTGCAGAGGGCCAATGCAATTAATAGCAATATTTAAACATGATGAATTTTATTTGTGACAAGTTGAAGATGGCTTTTCTTCTCAACACAAGATCAGTTTTGATGACCAAAGATGCTTTGATCGAATTAGGAATACAACACTTTTCCATTATATTAGTGATAAGGAGAAATTCCAAGGCTAATACAAATGACAACCTTCTATCAGCTAACAATTCTGACATTTAACCCACTGGTTATTTCAAAGTGATTGAAAGTGCCTATTTGTGCTTTAAAACATGACTTGAAATCTGCCCCATACATTTGAGTTCAGTGTAAACCATTGGAATATTTTACTGGAAAATACAATTAAAAACTCTGGCAGTTTTCTCTTTAAATTTCTTACTATTTGTTCAGTAAATAAAATGGAAGTTACATTATGGCTAATGAATGTTGAGTGTAACCTCACTTAATTCCTGTGGGTTTTGCTCAGACAACGTATTAAAGATACGTTGCCCTCTTTACCACTTAACTATGAAGAAATGAAAGTCCCTGCCTAAGACTATGGCTTGACCTAACCTAGAGAAAGACACTGAAGTGAAACTTTTTCTTAGGCACAGGTAAGCTTAGTTTAGGTTCTACAGACATCCAATTGCATGCTGTCAGCCTTCTTAAGAGTCATCCCTTGAAAGAACAATATACTTTCTCAATGAACCAAATAAAACAGTTTTTCCTCCCATTACTGGAACAGATTTTAACACCAGAAAGGCAGTTGTCTTAAGTTTAGAGCCCACGCTGTAAAAAAAAAATATGTATTTAAATATTTTTTTAAAAATCATTCTCAGTGTTCCAACAAGTCCATTCCCTTTAAGAGATGCCTGTGGCAACTGAAGATGGCTGAAGGAACAGTACGTTCACGTTTCCCATCTTGCACTGACTCAGGGACATATGCTCATTTATTGGTATGATAGGAAGAATGGCATTTGATATTTAAAAATGTTCTCCATCTCTTTCTTCTCCCTATTGCATATTAATACATGGTACATATGGATGTTTTCCAACGTAATGTCAATATCTTTCTTGGATTTTATGTACTTTTTATTTGGAAGATTTCTTTCATGCCTAGAGACAAAATACAGACCAACAGTATTCAATTTTCTGGATGTATGAGAGTGTTCATGGGAGCTGGAGGAATTTTCTAATCATTAGATAGCACCCTAGACACTCCTAGCTACCCCATATGTCTTGGTGTGCATTTCTGTTCTCAACATTTTTTCTCCATTTGCAATTTGTTTATTCTAATGGGAAAGTGGGAATTAGAAAGATTGGAACATTAAATCTGTATATAGACAATGTGGGAGAGGAGTAGATTTTAGACTGATCCTGCTCTACTTATATGTCTATATTTGTTCCTAGTTGAGGACTATAAAATTGTATTCATCTTAAAGATAAAGTTATCTTTAGTAATAATGTATCTAGGTTTAATTTTTCTCTCAAAACCAATGGCTTATCCTCATTTAATATCTATACAATAGGTTACCAGAAGAAATCTTCACTAGAATTCTTGTACTAGTGGGGACATCTCAAAAGGGACTTTTATTACTCCATGGATCATTTCAAACTTTCCTTGTGAAGTGTTCATATTATGTCAGTTTAGACTTAATAACTCAATATTTTAAAGAAAAAAAATTACATAAATACTTTGTTAGGGCTGAGAGATGGATTAATGGGTGAGACAAAATACGGTGGGAAGAAGATAGAGTTTCTCTGAAAAGATAAAGATGTTTGCACTTCATAGCTATAGATCATTAAAACCACCCCCACATAGAAAGTGATCCTGAGCAGAAACAAGTGAGAATATGTACTGTACTGTCTTTGAAACTGGCTTCTACAAAAAGCTTAATACTTAGTATTTCTATATTGGGTTATAGGGAGTATCTAAAATAAAACGGTTTTCAATTTTTCTCCCTTTCCCTAAGACTACACTGGAATTCTTTTTGATAAGTCTTAAGTTTTTATTAGAGTGTGGTATTGCCTTTCAAACACAAAATAACAGTGTTGTGAATAAATGAGTAAAAAAAAAAAAGGTGTCCTGAATCATATTATTTTCATTCCAATGTTCTTGTATTGTAACCCTTTTTCATGGGAAGACGGTTGCTAATTATTATGAGAAATATGAAAGAGCCACTGAGCACCCAGTGCTTTAGTCAAGTGCTCATGAAAAACAGACCAATTACATATATATTTACACACACACACACACACACACACACACACGCAGTTTATATCTCTCTCTCTCTCTCTGTGTATATATATATATATATATATATATATATATATGAAAGATATGAGAAAGATTTATAATGAGGAATTGACTCACATTATTATGAAGGTTAATGTGTTCCATGACCTGCAATTGGCAAGCCACAGGAGAAAGTTGATGGTATCATTTCTGAGACCAAGACCTGGGAATCAGGAGAGCTGACTCCAGTCCAAAGGTGAGCAGGCTCCAGACTCAGGAAGGGTCTGTTTTAGTTCAAGTCCAAGGACAGGAATGAATCATGCCCCACCAAGTAAGAGGTATTGTCTCCTACTTGCGGGAGGGTCAGCCTTCTTATTCTATCTGGTTTTCAGTGATTTGATAACACCTGTCTACATATGGCTTACTTATTCCATCAATTTAATCTCATTCAGAAATATCCTTATGGACACAGGCAAAATAATGTTTGACCAAATGTGAGGACAGCCCATAGCCTGGATAACTTGACACCTAAACTTAACCATCATGGGGGTATTAGGAATAATTAGTCTATGGAGAGTACTTGCCAAGTTGAAAATGTGGGACTAATACTATGTTCTAGGAATCTCCATATAAACTTGCACATGGATCATGTTAACTAAGCATGTCTTCATATTTTACAGGATATAACTAAACCTTTTCCAAACCAGGATGCTTAACAATTTTTTAAAAGGGGAAAACCATATTTGGGGAGCAAATTTTAAAAGGTAATACTATATGGCAGTTTTTAAAATAACTACAAATGAATTTTTATTATAAATCTTTGTTTTCTATTTTCTTTATATTCAAGTAAGAGAAAATGTTCAGTACCCAAGTAATAATAATCTTTCATTTTTGAACCTATGAGACTTGAATTATTTGAATAATTTGATTTAATTCTACTTCACACTTACCTACATTGCTATATGCAAGAGCAGATAATCAACAATAAAATATTAATAAACAATTAACAATAAAATACTTCAACAACAAAATATTAATAAACTATTCCATTTGTCTATAAATGCTAAAATAAACAAAAATAGCAAATATATGGGGAATAACCTAAGACTCTTATGCTTGTGTACAACCACTCCATCATTATTAATAAAAACTATTTCAGTTGCTATGGAGTAATCTGCTAAAATGATTAATTATCAGTGTTATTTAATCCTAGTTTTAATCATCTTCATGAACCTGAATACAATTTTTAGCTCTAATTTCCTTATTCTACACTGATATTTTTGTATAAATAGAGTTCTTGTAGCTCTGACACAATAAATAATAAATATATGGGGCAAATAATATTAATAAAATAGTGATTACCTTTAGTAAGAACAAAGATTTAAATGATTTAAAAGCTCTAAATGATTTAAAAATATGAGAGCCAACTCTAGCTCTATCTTAAAACTTTGAGACAAATTTTCAATTTATTTCAATTAGAAGAGGCATTTTGTATCATGTATAGACATTTCAGGCTATAATGGACATTTCTCCCTTGCTCTTTGGCTCACTGATCAATACCAGTGAGAGGTGGCAGAGAGGATGGATGGCCTGCAATGTTAGAGTTAGTTCCTACTTGGACTTAAACCAGGGAGTGATTTTGTTGCTGGTTATCTAATTTTCAACTAACTCTATTATCTGGCTTTACTTCTGCCTATTGCTTAGCTCTAATGCAATATTCAACCTATGCTCCCAGATACAAAATTTCTTATTTCATATATGTGATTTCAGTTAACTTAATTCCCCCAGGCACTGCACCTCCAAAGAGTTTTCAGAATCCACATGACAAACCTCTCATTCCCTGCACACCAAAGTTTATGTCATTACTATGTTGGTCAGCATAACTTGGAGCACTTTAGTTTGGAAATACCAGTTTGGTTCACACTCATTAAAAACAACAACAACAACAACAACAAAACTCTTCTCTTCCTTTAAGGTAACCCCACATAATAATTTGCAATATGCAAGACTGAGCTGGCATAGTAATTGATGACTCAGTGTCCTGCAAGAAGAATTCACCTAGTTACAGAAAAGATGTACTTACTCAAAACTGCAACGTTCACCTAAACCAAAAAAAAATATTATCCCAGTGAGTAATGATGGTTCCTCCTTTCCAAATTGGGAATAATTCCAGCTTTAAGAACATGTAGAAGTTAAATGTATGATATGATACATTTGTTATTCACACATTCAAGTTGAACTTCACTGATGTGCTGTGTGAACTTGCTTTACGACTTTTAAATGAGTTAGTGAAAGGGAAGCACTGAATAATACTAATCACATTTGTGACATGTGACTCCAACAAGCTTGATTTTACTGGATAAAAGATGGTCATTAATCCATTCACCAGTCCATTCATGCTCTAACACATAAATTTAATAAATGCTTCTTGAAACCCTACCTTTCTTCTAAGCATATTGAACTGAAAGAAAAAATATGACAGCTTTTTTATTCTTTACAAGAAAACACACCATTATTTTCAGTTGAATAGTAAAGTGGGGGATTTCATTCTCAAATAATGAAAGATGGTTAACACTTAATGTCCCAATTTTCAAATCCTTCTGAAGAGTAAGTAGGTATTGACTAGGAAAGTGGTAGATGTATGAAAAGTATTCCAGGAAGAAAAATATACACTTTCAAAGGATCTGAGTAGAAAAAGACAATGATATTGTTAAAAAATGAAAAAGTGGCAGGTTAAAACCAGTTAAAGTGGCAGGTGTTAGTGTATTCATGTTTTGATAGGTCACATTAAAGACCTGAAAGAAAATCACTGAAGGATTAAATAAGGGATTGATTTAACTGTATTTGTCTCAAGAAGATTCTTTTAGCTCCAAGTATGAGAAAAGCATTAGCAGGTACATGATTAGATGCTGGGAAACAAATAAGCAACTATTATAATAGTTTGGGTAAGATACACAGATATCTTGACTGGTGTTGAGCATGGACATGATAAAGAGAGAAAGAGATGAATAGTAAAACCTGATGTTTGAGGGGAAAGGTAAAGGTGATGCTAATTATGATTAAATGTGGACCAAATTCCATTGATTTCTAATTGTTCTTCATGTTTTTTACGCTAGCTCCATTGTAAGGCCACCTTCAATGAGTGGACAGAAGATGTTCAAAGCAAATCGTGATGAATCACATGTGTTTAAGGCCCTTCAAATTCCCTTTATTTTAAAATTTTAAGATGAAACTAAAAACCCAATTATCCCTAGGTATTTCTTCTCTACCTCCAAGTCTTATTTTTTCTATACTTCCCTATCATACTTCTTCTTCTTCTTCTTCCCTTTTTTTTTTTTTTTCTGTGTGTTTATGAATCTGTTAGTATTTGGTGTTTCCAGAATTTAAGGTCTGTGACTATTTTCTTTTCTCCCACAGAACGTGGACAACTCCTCTATGGCCACCACATGTGCACTGGAAAGTCACTTTCTCAGAAGGCACTGCTTTAAATCCCCAGGTAGACATTGTTTTTTAAAACTTATACCATCTTATAACTTTCTCTCTCTCTCTCTCTCTCTCTCTCTCTCTCTCTCTCTCTCTCTCTCTCTCTCTCTCTTTCTCTCTCTCTCTTTCACACACACTGTTTTTAAAAAGTCAGCATTTTCACTGACGTGACCAAAAGATCTGACAGGAACAATTAGAGGAGGAAAAGTTTATGTGGGGGCTCAAAATTTCAGAGGTCTGAGTCCATAGACAACTGGCTCCATTTCTGGCTCCAGGTGAGGCAGAACATCACGCCAGAAGAGTATGGTGGAGGGAAGTGGCTCACCTGATTATCAGGAAATAGAGAGACTTCACTTTCACCAGATACAAAATATATACCCGAAAGGCATGACCCCAATGACCCACCCCTCCTAACCATACCCGACCTGCCTTCAGTTACCACTTAGTTAATTCCTATAAGAGGATTAATTCACTGATTGGGTTAAGGCTTTCATAACCCAATCTTTTCACCTCTAAGCTTTCTTGCATTGTCTCACACATGAGCTTTTGGGGGACCCTCGTATCCAAACCATAACACATGTAAAAGTGGTTTTTTTCATAACACTGTAAATCAATTTCCCAAGTTTATCTAAGGCTAATTGGAGATGAGAAATCATGTGTATCACCTTTATGGTGTTTATTTTAATTCTGCTTCTATTGCCCTTTACAGCTTTACAGAGCTAGTTATTCCAAAAGCTGAATTAAGAACTTACTTTTTGCCAGTACCTAATATAGTAAATTCCAGGTGTATTTATTATATAGTTTATGGTACAGGGAAGGTTGAGGAATATTATTAATAAATTAAGATGAATATTATTAATTATCTGCTGAGCCTGATGGCTAATATCTTCTAGTAATTCATTCTCTATAACCCTATTTTTGAGAATCTACATCTAAAAGTGTGGTCAGTTTTCTTATAGATAGGTGATTTTGATGTATGTGATGGGTCAAAGATTTTGGGTGAATTAGCAGACACAGAAATACATGAGGAAATTAAGAACAAAGACAGAATGAAGGACAAAATATTTAGTAATAAAGTGGAATATGTGTAAAAATAGCAGGCGGAATTTTTATGAATTATCATATTTTGTTTTCTATCATTTAATGGATATTCTCAATTCTATTTTCCATCCCTGACATAAATCTTTTGCTATATATCAGGCAGTTTTTAAGTTGGAAAATAATTTTTGCTTTAAAACTTGGAATTGAAAAGAAGTTCTTACAATATTGCATTCTAAGAACATCCAAGAATTATGCTTTCTATTAATTTTATATAAAATAGAGTCAAATTTGACTCTATATTCACATATACAGTGAAAAGTTCAGAGAAAGTTAAAGTTTTCTTAAATTTGTATTTCAAAGCTATCTGAAGCATAAAAATTGAAGAAATATTTTTTAATTATTCTGCTAAAATCAGTTAAAACACATCTGATTTTGATTGGGCTGCAGAAAGATGTAAGAGACCATTGCTGTCAATGAAAGTGACTTGAATAACTTACAAAGTTAAGATTTCTAAACTTATCTATTTCCAAGGCAGATGAGATAGATGTCTGGTTATTTTCTTCCCTGGTGGAGTGATAAGGAAAGGAAAGAGGATTTTTCTTAGAGGAGGAAAAAAAAGCACACACTAATGGCATGTGGATTGGAAAACTGAATGGAATCCCAAGGAAACAGCCTAAGTCACCTGGTAAGTCCTTATCCCCCCATCAACTCTTTCTCAAAGGCATCACCAAATGCCTAGCATTAGTACATTGATGGTTGGCACAGAGCAAAAGAAATGAGATAAACCCCAAAGCCCTCCAGGCCTGCATTAAATACACTGCAGTGGCTCTCCAAAAGTACATGGCAGAGAATGAGAGCTATGAGAAATCCCTGTGAAATGTTTCCCAAGCTTTCAACATGAGGGCGAGATTGCTGTGAAAAATTCTTCCAAGGCACTGAGGTTTTCACCTAATTTCAGACAGGAGCCCTCCTATCCAAACAAAGAAAGCTCCTGACTTTATAATGGTAGGGGCAGGACTGGGTTATAGAGAATTTTTTGTACAGTCTCCCAAGAGTCTGGCAAGTAGTATATAAAGCCAACTGATGTTTCCTATGATTTGGAAACCTGGTTCCTGGCCATAAAGCACAAAAGAAACCCTGAAGCTTCTGTGGGGCTAAGATCTCAAGTCCTACTGAAAAGAAAGCTCCAATTCTATACTCAAAATATCTACTGCCTTTGATGAAACTAATTTAACTGAATTGACAACAAAATTCAAACTAGTTGTACAAATCAGAATGACAAACTTTTCCTCTACCACTAACTTGTCACATTGTTAGGGGACAGATAGATGAGAATGGTAAAAACATAAGGTTAAGAGAATCATTCTATAAAATGGACCCAGTGTGCTGACCCCCATATACTTTCTTTGCCAAAAACCAATTTGTCTGCAGCCCACCTGGCCTGGGTGAACAATACATGTCGCATTCCTCAGCAAACTGAGGCAGGGGCAAAGGTCAGGCAGTCAATGTAGGTATTGAAGGAAGGGGGTTGAGAGAGTGAGGACTGGTTATCAAAGAAAGAACAATAGGTTGCTAATGGTTAACTTCTACCATGTGCACCTCAGGCACTCTGGGTTGTTAACAATTAACATCCATTTTGCTCCCAGTCACACATACAGGGAAGAAAAATACGACAATGATTAAAGAGGGGATTCTGGGGTCCATAAGAAAACAAGTCCATGGTCTTTTAGCTCTGAGGTCCCTTCTTCTCTCTAGTCTATCGTCTATCACTTTCTTAAATAAAACTTGCTTGCAACATTTGCCTTGGCGTTTTGGGGGTGTTTATTCTTCAACGCTGTAGATCAAGAACCCATTCCTGATCTGCACCAGACCAGTATCAAAATAAAGGTGTTATGACCTGAATGTTTGTATCTCCCTAAAACTTATATGTTCTAACTTTCAGAGTGACTGTATTTGGAGATGGTGCCTCCAAGGAATCAATCATAGTTAAAGGGCATCATAATGATTAGTGACTATAAAAGAAGAAATATAAAAGCTTGATCACTTTCTCCTCATCCCCTACTGTAAATAGGCTGGAACTTGATCTAAGATATCTAGCCTCAAAAATGGTAAGAAAATGAATTCCAGTCTTTAGGCCACCCAGTGTATAGTATTTTATAATGGTAGTCAAGAAAAGGTTTATAGAAGGGATTATGCCTTTTTTATGAGAAAAAAATAATAATTTTAACACTACGTGTCATCCAAAGAACTTAAGTAGGCTTTTCACAGTAGAATATGACAACACACATATAACATTGAATCAAGGAAAGAGAAACCTAGAGATGGGTCATAAAATGAAGCCAAGTTTAAAGTTGCCATACGATTATCTTAATGACATAAACACCTTTCACGATTCTTATTAGGCAAAATTGTAAAAGCCATAATTTTCTTCTCTAACTTTTTCTCAACTCGAAGACCCAGCTGACAAAAGGCTCCACTCTCTGAGTCAAATTACCCCTTCTATTTGATTCTCTCAGACTTACCCTGGCATGCCTGTTGATGCTGTCTGTTTACATTGTCTGGTGGCAAAGGTTAGAGCTAACTCATTTATTTCAATGAGCTAATTCTGTCGTAAAAGAATTAGCACAGTTGTTTGCAATTAAATCTTAAGTGACAAAAAAAGAAAAATACCAAAATAAAATAAAAATTTGCGTACACACAAGGATCTCCTGCTTATAAAATGCAAACTCTCTGAAACTTAGTTTTCAAATTTCATCCTCCTAGATAGTGGCTTAGTAGCAATGTTATGAGTGAAGTTAATGTATTTCAGAGGTATGAATCTGAAAAAAGGCAGGTCAGAACATCTGTAACACACCAGTATAAAATCATCGTAAAGAGTGAACCATGCACAAGATGAAAACCTAAGGAAAATGGCAGAGAGGCAAGAAAGAAGTGGGTAGCAAACTGAAATGGAAAGAGGCAAAATAGAAAGACAGACAGAAGGCCCTAGTGATATGGGAACTTTAACTACCTGTACCTATACAATTTTGTGTAACAAACAAGTTAATTTTATTCATGTTATGACCTCTAATTTTACTTATTTGATAGTTAATTTGTGGGAGTTTTGCCAAGTGCTAAATATATCTATCCCAATTATACATTCTGGGTTTGGGGAAACAACCACTGACCCTACTGTGAGTCAGACCTTGGCCAAAACTTCATTGATCACCTGACTTGCATAAGCCCATACTTTTACTGGAGGGCCACAATGAAGTTTTTTGGATCTCCCAGAATCAGTGTTAATTCAGAGATTATGTCTAGTAGTCCTGCAAGGTCTGATCATTGCTTTTTCCCCATTGCACAGTTACCCTGGTAAAAGGCCTTAGGTCCCTTTGGGGTAGAATGGAAGAAAGATTAACAGTGAAGCTTTTTGGAAGTGTACCAGGATTCTTCCCCCAGGGGACCTGGCATCCCCTTCATTCAAGTGTTTTATAACTGCAAATTGACTCAAATCTGGGAATTGGTTGAGGGGCCATGATTCTCTGCTGTTATGATCTAAGGCAGATTTTTGTACATTTGCCCTAGATTTTTCTGCTTATATAAGTCAAGTAAGAATTTGATATGTTTCCCATCTATTTGGCTTCTAGAAACACCATGATTGATTAGCCAACATCAGAGAACTACATGAGTCAGAATATTTCATTTATTTCTTTTTCTTTGCTGTCCATTATGGTAACTACGACCAGCCTCTTCGGTGACTAAGTACTGCCACTTGGCCCTTTCCTCCCCGGGGATTCAATTATTCCCATCGCATTGCAGGATGGATCGCAGTCCCCACAGTAAGGTCTTGCATACAGAGAGGAGCAATAACATAGCTTTTCAAGGATGCTGGTGCTCCCCTCATAAATTTTTTTCTTATATTTTTGGTGATGGTCACCCACATCTTCTGGATGCTCTCAGTATGAAGGAAAAGATTGTACATGGCAGATTCACTCCAGCATTCCAGTCTCTCTGAACCTCTGAATCCCTTCACCAACAGTAAACCAAGAGTTGTTAGGAATTTCCAGCTAACTGGAAATAAATGATCCATACTTTAGTCCAACACTCAATCAAACTATAAGCATCTTTTTTTTTTTAAACCAATCTGAGCTGCTACATTAAATCTACAATCTCTCTTAATGGGCCCATATCAGTAATTTCAGCCTGGTCTAAGTGTATGTTCTTTCCACCATTATCCCACACCCTTAAAATCCATTGCCACATATATCCCCTATACCTCTGCATGTTTAAAGTAGAAAACTCAAGAAGTTCCTTCGGAGTGTAGCACAACTCCTCAAGGGGCCTGTTTAGACCTGGATCTACTTATAGGCCTACAGGCAAATGTGGGTGGTGATGGTGGGTCCTAAGGAATATCAGCATTTTCATGCTGAGCAACTGAATCATGAAAGGTCAGTTACTGCTTCCACTGGCAAAGCAGGTTTAGTTCTCTCCAGGGGAGGTGGAGAAGTCAATACCACAAAGGGTGGGGCTAGGGATGCCTCAGTCATGGCTAAGGGTGGGGACACAACAACTTCTGGCAAAATAAACGTATCAGAATGTAGGAATTCACTGTCTTCAGCCCCTTCTGGGTTCCCCCATACTCGTCCATCCCAATTTATAGGATTACGTTCTTTTCCAAGTAGCACCCTTACCTTAACTGCAGTGACATTTTGAGACTGAGGGTTAAACTTGCATCTTAATTCATCCAATTGCAGGATGAGGGTTTGTGTTTGGTTTTCAGCAATCTCGGCCCTATGACTACAAGAGAGAAGATTCTACTTAAGAGCACATTGAGCAGATTTAGATCAGTCATGGACATCTGCAGTTGACAATTGAATTTCTGATCTCATTCTGCTCCTTTGTTATTTTGTCCAGTGAAGCCACAAGCAACCAGCCAACATCATCATATTTCTTAGTTTTCCAGAAATGTTCAAAAATATCATATATAGAGTCATTGAGTTCCTTACTTTTTACAAGTGATGAATTGAGAGCATCAAATGCATTTACTTTATGAATCTCTTTAAACAGTTCACATCATGGACTATGTAAGTGCTCTTCATAACACCAGTAGGAGAGACTTTATAACAACTTGAGGCCTAACCAATTTAGATAGCCAACTCCAGAAATCACATAACCAACTAAGGAAATCATCCTTACCAATTCTGTCTCTCTAGAATCACTTAGTTGATCCCATCAGGGTATTAATTTGCTGATTGGGTTGAGGCTATCATAAACCATTCATTTCTCGTCTAAACCTTCTTGCATTGTCCTACAAATGAACTTTTGGGAGACGCCTCATATTCAATCCATAATACTGTTGTATTTCACCTTTCACTTATTGTATGGACCAACTTTATTGACGTTGTTTTTCTACAACCAAAAGGTCCCTGATTTTTTTTTTTTTTAAAGAATCAAATGTTCAAATTACCACCGGACGTGTTTTTTTTTTTTTTTAAGTTAGAGGTTCTCTTTTCAATTCTTTATTATTGCTGCAAGATGATGATTTCTGTTTTTTTGCTAATACTTTTTACCTTCATTTTCATAAAATAATTAAGAAAATCATACAGACCAAGTTTTGTATTTTATTTTCCTTTAAAAATATTGCATATTTTTTCTGTCAGTAAATCAAAGTAGTGGAACTCAAAAAATTATATATGGTTGACAGGCTATGAGAACCATTTTCCTGAATTGACAGTAACCTTTAAATCCTTTGAGAATGTCATTTAAATGAAAAAAAGTAAACCATGACAAAATAATTTAATACTAAAAATAAATTTCTATATAAAATACATTAATTTTTAACAAATTCATTTAATAGATAATTTTACAATTACAATGTAGACATTTTAAACCTTTCTTGTTCACCATAATGCATAATATATTTTTTCTATTCTATTTAAAAAACATCTTTAAGTCTCATCTCCAAACTTCTGATTCAGACATAATGGGGATTAGACACAGTATTGATTCAAATTTTATTCTTCTATTAAGAGTAAAACCTAAAAGCAAAATTAGTTTTTTTAAAAGTCCCCAAACTTTCAGTGAATAATTATGTGACTTAAGGAATTTTTCAACTTCTCAGAACTACAATTTCTGCAACTATAAAACAGACATCAATTTGACATGTCCAAAGATCCTGTTTTCATCTTAAACCTTTCACTCAACTTCAAAATGTATCTTTCAGAACTGCACCATTTCTCAGCTATTCAAGGGAAAAACAAAAGCAAAATATTTACCACGCTTTACACATATTTTTGTACAGTAAATATTATATAATAAAAGGGATAGAGTTGATGTTAAACATATCAGTTTCAAGCAATATACAGCCACTTATGTAAAAAGTAAACTTTTCCTGAAATATCGATGTTCATACATTTAACCTCAAAATTCCCAGTTTTCTCCCCTCTGAAATATCATGAGGTTTTGTTTCCTGAAGAAATAAATTGGGATGATCAATTATAGAGTTTAAGTAGATGTACAGTTCTTTTATTCTGCGATGAGATTTACCTTCCTTTCCATGCACATTCCCTACACTAGTCACACAGAGAAAACATGAGTTCGAATCAGGATTGCAGAGGAAAGATTATAAGGAAATTCAGGTTGAATGGTTTATGGAACCTGATGTGTTGCTTTTGCTCTTAGAATGTCTTTCAGTGGTCCTTTATAGTCTCTTAACCTACACGTACTGTGTGTGTATTATGTGCGCATAATACACCAGAGGTTTTAGTATCTGTTTTCATTCTTCTACTTGATCTTTAAAATATCAGAATATATATTAAGCTTCTCTAAAATATTTGGTATGCAAAAAAGACAAATGATCACTTGAATAAGCTTGAAAGAATATCAATAAAACTTTTTAGTCTGGATGAAACAAAATATTTCATGAAAGTTTAGGAAGAATAATAAGAACAAATGTCAAAATACAGGAACTAAGGCCATAGTAATATTTTTACACTTATCCCTATTATTTAAAATGAACTTTTTGCTAAATGATTTATTTAAAATTCACACATTTTAAGTGACTATGTTGATGACTTTGACAAATGTACACATCCATAAAACTACTGCCCTGATCAATACAGGAACATCTCTATCTCCTTAGATTGTTCCCTTGAGTCACTGGGAAGTCAATACCCCTTATTCACCCACAATAAACCCCAGGCAACAGGCAACCTTATTTCTATCATTATAGTTTTGCCATTTTAGACTTTCAAGTAAATTAAGGCATACAGAATACATCATTCTGGACCTGTTTTTTTTTTTTTTTTTTTTCTTTTTTCCTCAGCAAAAGTTTATGACATTAATTTGTTGTGTTGATTTATGCCAGAAGTTTGTTCCTTTATATTTCTGTGTTACTTTTGATTAATAGGAAGTAATGGGGTCTTTAAAATTCTTCCTATTAGAAGACATGTCCATTGTTCCCAGTTTTAGAACATGATAAATAAACTTGAAACATGTCTACGTAAGTCTTTATACCACACACAATTTTATTTTTTTCTGGATAAATACTTGAGAGTAGATGTTTGCTGACATGGTAAAGAAATTTTTAATTTATAAGATTGTCAAACTGTTTTCCAAAGTGATTACAAATTTGGTACTTCTGCCAACAATGTATGAGATCTGCGTTTGTTCTGTATGCTGGTCATTAGCTCCTGTTTGGAAGATTTTAAGTTTTGGCCACTTTAATACTTTTTGTTTTTATCATCCCAGAAGCCCTATGATGATGAACATATTTTTGAATCAAAATTGATTTGAACTACTTTTGTATTTAAAAAACAATGCCAGGATAGTATTGAATTTTCCTCTACAATGTCCCCAGTTTCTCCTTTTGTCTTAAGTTAAGGTGGTATATCTGTCACAGTTAACACTGGTATTAAAATCCATACCTTATTTATATTTTCATAGTTTTTACCTAGTATGCTCTTTCTGTTCCAGGATTCCAACCAGTGTACCACACTGCAAGTTACTGTCATGTTTCATTAGGCATCCCTTGACTGTGATAGTTTTTCAGACTTGGTTTCTGATGACCTTAATGATTTCAAAGAGAGTGGGTCAGGAATTCATCCATTTTATCAGTGTTGTCAAAGTTGTAGGCCTGGAATTCTTCATAACAGTGTTTTTTTTTTTCCCTCTGGACTGGAGATGTGGCTCAGGGTAGTGTACTTGCCTAGCTTTTGCAAAGCCCTGGATTCAATTCCCAGTACCAGACTTAGGATGTTTTAAAAGGTCAATTAGTGATGTATTCAAGTCAACTATATATTTATTGCTTCTTTGCCTACTGGATCTATCAGATACTGAAAGAAGAGGGTTGAAATTTCTGCTGAAATAGTAGATTTATCTATTTCTCTTTGCAAGTTCATAAGTTTTTGCTTCACATTCTGGCATATTGTCATTAAGGGCATACCCATTATGGATCATGTTTTCTTTAAAATTGACCCATTTTATCTATCAAATGTGCAATGCCCTCTTTATTGCTAAAATCTTTCTTATTATGAAAGCTGCTTTTCCTGAAATCATTATGCCTACTTCCAACTTTCTTTTGACTGGACCTAACATGGTGTATCCTCCCCCTTCCTGTCTCCAGATGGAGTTTTATTGACTTTGAATATAATAATGTTTCATATTAAAAATTAGACACAATATATGGAGTAATAGGACTGAGGTAAGTAAGGTTTTAGTGTGAATCCTTATGTTACTTGGGTAGGACACTCTATAGATAAGACTTGTGTGACAGGTTGACATATTTGACTCCATGGAAATGTTATAGACCAGGCTATATGGGCAATGACTATTTTACCCTGAGACTCCATGTCATGTAGGAAATGCTTCTCCCATGGGAACACCCAGCCTCTGTACCTATCAACAGTTGCTTAGCATAACATGTTTGGCAACACAAAATGGCAATCCTTATATAATGTAAAATTGTTTTCCTTTTGATTCCTATGTTTCTTAGACAAAGTACTGTGTCAACAGTGATTATTTAGATGTGAGTAATCATTCTTTAACTTTTACCCAACTAAGGTCATTTTGACCCACTTCCCCTTCTGCTTATGATTTTAGACCTCATGATGTTTGTTTGTAGCTTTGAATTGTGGCCACAGACACTTATTATTGATGTACTGACTCACAGTATAAAAACCCCTACAACTTTTTGGTCAGGGCTGTTCTCCCAATAGCCATTTTTGGGCATTGTGTGGGACAATCAACCAGCCAGCTAATAACGACTCTCAGATTTGGACTTCTCAGTGGTGATCGATCTATTCGTAAAATTGCACCCCACAACATCCTGAACCTTGGAGCTCTTTCAGAGTGACCCACTATTATTACCCTGGAGTTGCTCTGATACAGTGGTTACACAAGGACAGAGAAAGTGTCCTGTAATCCTTTCACTTTGGTCTGTGACCTTTAATAAGTGTTTCCCTGCTGTTATCCTCTTAGGTGAGACAAGATAGAGGGGCTAGAGCTGACTAATTTCCATTCCATCAGGTCAGATAAGGCTTTGGTAAAATTGCCCTTCCTGTGGAGACTATTCTGGCATATTTCAAAATGGTTAATTTTCTCCTCACCTAGGCAGAAACGTGAGGATTATTATTTTCATTATTTTTCATGCTTTTCAAAGTGAGATCCCAAGTGGTTCCTGAAGTTGTACGTTCCTAAGAGTTCCTCACTCTAAGAGTTCCTCACTCTCAGAGAATTCAAAATCTGCCTCCAGTAACTCATCAAGAACTGGAGCAATCCCTACCACCTTGTGGTTCTTCCACCTTTTGCTGTGAAAGTAGATCTCAGCTGTGACTTTCTGTATTCACTTATTTTTATAGATTTGGGGTGGTTTACTTAATGAATGCCAAAAAAGTCCCAATTTGTAGTTTGTAAAGGTGAAAGTAATAGTTCCCAAGTTCATTACTTTTCAAATCTGTGTCTGGAACTTCATGTTCAACAAATTTTCATGGACTTATTGACTATCCATGCATCTACTTTTGTCAGTGTCCATTCAAGTATTTTGCATTGGTTAACAATCTTTATCTCTCCCATTTTTAGTTATAATTATTTTTGCATAATTTGGATATGCAATCTTTTCAGATGTATGTGTTGTGAATAATTTCTCTTAACATATAGCTTTCTATGTTCTTTTTCTGAATAGTGTTTTACTGAAATACTGATTTTAATTGTAATGCTTTTGGCTTATTGAATTTTTAATCTTAAGAAAGTTTTGCCAAATTGTCACAATTTTCTTTCATATTTTCTCCTAGAACTATTACAGTGGTGTGTTTTGCTCATATCTATGATTCATTTGAAGTTAACTTTGTGTGTAGTATAAAGGTGCTATAGCTCATCTTTTTATATGTATTCAGTAGTTCCAGCTCAAGTTATTGAAATGATAATCATTTCCTAACTAAAATATGTCAATGACTATTAAGTATGTGCTTTGCTCTTATATGAATAATGAATACCATTTTCTTATTTATTTGTTTGTTTATTTATTCATTGGTAATAAGAATCAAACCCAGGGGTGTTTAGCACTGAGCTATGTTCCCAGCCCTTTCTACATTTTATTTTGAGATAAAGTCTAAGTTGTTTGGGGCCTCTCTAAATTGCTATGGCTGTCCTCAAATTTATGATCCTCTGGCCTCAAACTTCTGAGTCACTGGGATTACAGGTATGTGCCACTATGCACAGCATTCACCTTTATTTAAAAGTAAATAATTATATTAAATAGTTTAGAGCAGAATTTCACCAGACGAATATAGCACCAATAGTATTGTGTAGTAGATATGCACTGGTATGCACCAAAGGCCAAGATTTAATTAATGACCCATTTTTCATATCCTCTTGAAATAAAACAGAAATATATTAATTTATGACTAGATTTAAATAAATGTTGTTTGGTTATTCTTAACTTCTCTTCTTAGTGGATTTTTTTTTTCCTGTCACCGAAAATCCAGTCACAAGGAGTATCAATCTGATGTTATTTTCAACTTCCAGGAATCTCTTAACACTAAGAGAAAATAATAATTAAAAACAAACCACATAAAAATCAATAAATCAAATAAAGTTATTGTGTCCATCTACAACTAAATTTTTTTTTTAAAAAATCTAACAAACAAGTAAAAAAATTAATCAATATCATACTAGTTAGGCTGAGTCTGAGAAGCTATTGATGGTGACTTAAACCACTAATAATTTTTTCACTGCTGTTTTGTCATTAATAAAAATCAGTAAATAACATGACAATACTTATTTTCAAAAAATAATTTTCACAGTATGATATTATGTTAGAAAACATATAGTAATTTATATGGTAATTTATCACTATAATGCCTAGAGAATTAACCCTTTTACTTCCTTAAACCCTTTCCTAACTTTGGTGCCCAAAATTTCATTAGAGCTATAGTTAGAATGAAAACAACCTTAGACTTTATCAATTCAATGTTTCTATTTGAGAGTTGACTTTTTTTCAGTCTTCGCAGTTTTTTATTCCATTATTCCTCTCTAAAGACTTTTTCTTCCCTAGTTTTATGCTTTTATTTTCTTCTTCTTTATCTGACCATAAATTGTCAACAGTTTCAATTATCCCAGATCTCAAAATAAAAACCTTCAAAGTTTTATTTGGAGCTCTCTAGTCCTATACATATTCAACCTAATGTTTTTTCTTATCTCATTTCAACAAACCTAATTCCTAATATGGATCTTTATAACTATATCTTTAAACCTATGAAACTAATTTGTGTTTTTAAATTTAGGTATCCATTTAAAATGAACAACTGGGACAAATCCTACATAATCATGGTGAATTATTGAAGTAATTTTACTCTTCTTGACTGAGTAAAACTCCATTATGTATATACATTACATAGTCTTTATCCATTCATCCCTTCATGGAAACCTAGGTTGGTTTCATATTTTAGTGACTATGACTCTTTTACATTCCTGAGGCATGCCATATTAACTGGTATGAGAAGTTTTGATTTGCTTTTCCATGCTTGCTAAAGTGTTGAACATGTTTTCATTTAGTTGTTGACCATTAGTATTTCTTCCTGTGAGAAATAGTTGTATAGTTCTTTCACCAATTTATTAATTCAATTATGTGGTTTCTTTTGTTGTTTAGTTTGTTTGGTATTAAACTTTTTGAGTTCTTTATATATACTGGATATCAATTTTCTGTTGGAAGAGTAACTGGCAAAGATTTTATCTCATTCTGTAGACTCCCTCTTCCTGCTGTTAATTATTTCCTTTACTGTGCAGAAATGTTTAACTTGATGCCATCTATTTATGAATTCTATTTATACAACTGGTATTATATTCTGAGCTTTAGGAGTCCCACTGAGTAAGTTATTGCCTGTGTCTGCATTTTGGAGTGTTGATCTTATATTCTTCTAGCAATTATTAAGTTTCTTTTTTAATCGATGGGTCTTTGATCTACTTTGAATTATCTTTGATCTTTGTACAGGGTGACAGGATTTAGTTTTATTCTTCTATAAATGTATATCCAGGTTTTTCAGCACTGTTTGCTAATTTTTTTTTCTTTTCTCCAACATACATTTTTCACACATTTATCAAGAGTTAAATGTCAGCATCTATGGGATTGTCTGTGTTTCTTCTATTCAACTCCATTGCTATATGTACCAGTTTTTATACCAGTACCATGCTGTTTTGTTTCTATAGCTCAGTAGTATAATTTGAAGTCAGGAATTGCACTATCTCCAGAATTATTTTAGTTTTTCTGGGTCTTTTACTCTTCCATGCAAATTTTAGATTTTTCTAGTTCTGTGAAGAATGTCATTGGTATGTTGATGAAAATTGCATTGAATCTTTAAATCACATTTGGTAATATTGCCATTTTAACAATATTACTTTTTCTATTCTTGAACATGGGATGTCTTCTTTCTGTGTTCTAGTGTCTTTCTATTTCTTTATTCAGTATTATATAATTTTCATTTTATAGCTCTTTCTTTCATCTCTGGATAGATTTACTTCTAGGCATTTTTTTAATTTTGTGTTGTTGCTGTTTTAGAAACTATCGTGAATATAATTTTTCCTCTGATTTATTTTTCAGCAGATTTACTATTGGTGTATAGAAAAGCTATTATTATTTTATGTGTTGATTTTGCATCCTGTGATTTGCTAAATTTGCTTATCAACTCTAGAAGTCTTCTAATGGAGCTTTTTGGATCTTCAAAGTATAACATCTGCAAACATTGATAATTTGACTTCTTTATTTTCTATTTGTATATTCTTTGTATCATTCTCTTGCTTAATTACTAAAATTGCAAGTAGTATATTATGTAGGAAGGTTGAAAGTTGGTATCCTTTTTTGTTCTTAATTTTGAAAGAAATGATTTCAGTTTTTCTCCATTTAGTATGATGTTGACTTTGTAATGGATAGGTAAGTTTCTTCTATCCCTATTTTCTTTAGTGTTTTTAACACAAATGAGTGCTAAGTTTTATTGGAGTCTTTTCCTACAATTATTGAGATGATCATGTGAATTTTGTCCTTCATTCTATTTTTGTGGTAACATATATTTATTGATTTGCATATGTTGAAATATCCTTATATGAACAGAGCATTTCTGTAGATGTATGTTTAGTTCATCTGATATACAGTATTTTTTAGGTCTGGTGTCTTTGCTGAAGTTACATCTGGATCACTTACCTGTTGGTAAGAGAGGTAGGTGTTTTGATATTACTCAGTATTATTGTATCATCATCAATCTGAACATTCATATCAAGTATTGGTTGTTTTATGTAATTAGGTGCACTGATGTTTGGGTCAGAAATACTTACTATTATTGCATCCTTTTGTTGTATTGTTTCCTTTACCAGTATGACCAGATTACCTCCTTTGTCTCTTCTAATTAATGTTGGCTTGAAGTTAATTACTTTTGTCTTAACTTACTCTTTTAATGTGATTCATTCTTTATTTTTATCTTCTTTTGTGTGTATGATTTTTCTAAGTATTGGCTGCAATGCCAGCAACTAATCATGAAAGGTTTAATTTCCCTTCAATTCTGAAGGATAGCTCTGCTGGATATTGCAATTTTAGTTGGCAGTTATATTCTTTAAGGGTTTGGTACATATCCTTTCAAGTCTTTCTGAATTTTATAGTTTGTGTGAAGAAATCAGAAATCATTTCTGATTTGCTTATCTCCAAATGTCAACTGAACTTTCTTTCTTGAGGCTTTAATAAAATAATCCTTATTCCACATATGTGGTATTTCAATAATAATAATAATAATAATAATAATAATAATATTGATCTTGTCTATTTAGGGCTCTCAATGCTTCCTATATTTGGATGTCCATTTCACTCTGAAGGTTTAGAAAACTTTCTGCCATTATTTCACTGAAAATGTTATCAATTTCAGTGGACTGTATTTCTGTTCAGTTCACAATACCAATAATTCTTAAGTTTGTCTCAATATTGCCCAAAGTTCTTGCATTTTCTTATCATAGTTTCTTACCTTTTTTCTTTCTTTCTGAGAATATTCATGGTCAGCCATTTTATCTTTAAGCTCTGAGATTCTGTCTTCTACTTGACCTAATCTATTAGTGAGACTTTCACCTGAAGCTTTTATTTGACTTATTGAGTCTTTCTTTTCCAAGATTTTCTTTTGGTTCTTCTTCTGAATTCCTCTCATTATGAAATGCTCTTTCACATTCTCTATTTTTTTCTCCCAATTCATTCATTATGTCCTCTTTAAATTCATGTATTTCTTTTATACATTAACCTTTTGACATTTTTTTCAATCTGGAATTTTATCTACTTTGATACCTGTGAATTCAGTTTCTGGGGTTTATAAAGTTTTAGAGACATCTTGTTGGTCTGTTTCCGCATGTTTGCTGAGGTCCTATATTTGGACATCACTTGAGACAGTAAACAGTGGGCTGGGAATATAACATAAGATGAGCATCAGTACCATCTTGAGAGGAGAGAGTAATCACCAGTAACAATGCTAATTTAAAAGAAAACCATATATCATCTCTTTAACTCTATTAACCAAAGAGAGAAGTGGGTATGAAATAATATAGAATGGGCTAAAAATTAAGTATTAATTACAGCATACTACATTGAATTGAAAGAAGAATCAAACAATAATAGAAAAGAAAAATGGAAAAGAAAAAAGAAAGAAAAGAGGTGAGGGAGGGAAGAGGGAGGAAAGAGAGACAGAAGATAAAATGAAAAGAGAAAAAGGAATTAGGGTGAAGGGAAGGAATGAATATGCTAAAGAAGAAAAGAGGTATTGAGAGGTGATCCAATTAGCCAACAAAATAAATAAATTAGAACTGTGAAAAAAACACAAACTGGGAGGAGATACTAAAAAGCAGTTTGCATTAAGCAGCTAATGTAATAATGGTCATAAAAGGATTCAGTTTTATTCTTACCGAGTATTTTTTTGAGTGGAAAAATTTCTTCCTGGAGTTTCAATTTTAAAATCTCCCAACTATGAGAAAGTTTGTGTAACACAAATATCATGACCTGCTTTTATTCCCAGCTCTGACCCAAACCAGCCAAACTTGTTAGAAGAATCCCTATGCTGAGCTCTATCCCCTCCTTGCCAGCCAGCAGTTACTGGGGGAGCACTGTCAGTTTCAGAGCACACTTTAACCTCAAAACCGCTCTTTTATTGTGACTGGGACTGGAGGGCCCTGTTAGTCAGGAGGGCCCTGGCCAGCTCTCTTACCTGCTCAGCCTAGGATAAGTCCAGATGTCACACCTTTCCTTCGTGAACCCCCAGTCCCTGTGTTGGGGGCTTGCAGGGAACATTTCAGTGATCCTGGGGATCCTTCCAGGCACTGGGAAGGGGCACAGGAGAGTAGGGTGCTGTGGAGTCACCACTTTCTACCTGAACCTGTCCACCCCAATTCTACCCCTGTTAACTGTGTTCCTTATCACAGAGTTGAGACTTCCAATTTCAAATGAAAGTGCTTCACTCTTCTCTACTCTGCAGACTCAAATTGGAGTAATAGTTTCAAGAAAACAAGTATATCCAGAACAAGACAAAAGAGAGAGAGAGAGAGAGAGAGAGAGAGAGAGAAAGAAAGAAAGAAAAGAAAAAAAGTAAATAGCAGAAAATGAAAGCAAAGGTAAACTGAAGGGATTTCTAGTCCCCTGCCAAGAAGTTCAAATAAAGAGTCTCTTTAAGCTGTTGCCCCTTCCCCAATTTCACTAACTTCACTGGAAAGAGCTGGGACTTTCTCCCAGGAGAATCACCTTGCCTTGTCTGAGCTTATTTTCTGCTCAGACTGTGAATTTGCTGAACAGTGTTGCCTGGTGTTTTTAAACTTCGTAGGGGAATTTCTTTAGTCTCATGGGATTGTGAGCCACCACATAACCAGTGCTACCACAGTCTATTACTTTCATTAAATCTCCTTCAATCCCCAAAACAGATATTTCTGTTTTTCTCCTGCTTCTGAGATCTCTGAGTTGCCCACCAGCATTTTCCCATACCCTTCCTACCTCAATATGCTGCCTCAGAACTGTTGTTTCAATTTAGTCTTGAGGAGCGGCTATGATATTGTGGCTTCCTCTCTTTAGCCATGTTTACTCTCCTCTAGTTCATTTACTGATCCATTAATAATTTCTAGAACATAGTCTTGCATATTAGTGGACTGAATAAATATTCATTGTATGATTAAATTATTAAATGCCCAGAAAAATACAGATGTTATTTTACCACATGTAATTGTTTCCTGGTATTGTAACATCTGTCTTATCACCAGGATCCTCACACAGCCATGGAAATACATTTCATGTGTGCATTCTTTCTGCATCTTGACTTTCTCCTAATAATACTATCTTAA
Organism: Sciurus carolinensis; assembly: GCF_902686445.1. Taxonomy (NCBI): domain Eukaryota; kingdom Metazoa; phylum Chordata; class Mammalia; order Rodentia; family Sciuridae; genus Sciurus; species Sciurus carolinensis. The sequence continues at coordinate 33,688,907 of NC_062220.1, read as the reverse complement.
TATCTAGCCAGCATTATGTATTTTCTATAGCTTTGATACTTTCAGTGAAGAATAAAACATCTCGATTTTCTGAAAGCCCCTCCTACCCCTTCCCTGCTAGATACGGTTTCTGGTCTCAAGAATGTAACTGTTCCTCAGGATATTTGCAAATAGAAGATTCATATTAATTTTTTTTGCTTACTTCCTAAAGATACAATAATAAAACTATATATCAATAAAGTAGAAAATGATAGTATTCATGTAGTAGAATAACATAGCAAAAAGAAATCATTGATAAAGTCAGTGGCAGTCAAGTAAGTCTTCTGAAGAGAACATGTATTTTTCCTTTCCAGACAAAATGTTAATCTCTTCAAGGAGATATTGTATCTCCCTCTCTGTTATTTAATTTAAAACATAAATCTTTAAAGTATTTTTTAACTGAAAATAATTTTTTAAAAATATATCCACAACCTCCTACTGTTTTTACTAATAAGAACAACTCCATCATGTTTTTACTAATAAGAATAGGGGTTTTTCAACACCTACATGAAGTAACTCAAAAGGTAAAATTAAACAATAAGATCCTTTGTAAATATCAGAAGCATTGCAAAAACATAAGTGACTGATATTCAATTTCTTTTTTACAATCCTGAACCCCCAAGTTCTGTCAATAACAGCAAATGAACCAGACTGTGAATTCTTGCAGTGGTAATTTCAACACAAACCAATCTTGCACATGACTCATAAATCACTTTTAAAATCCTCTGCACGCAGAAACATAGAAAACATGACACGAAATCCTAAACTCAAACTAACCACACTGTCAATATCTCCCCCACATGCTGCTCCTGTACATATGGATGCACGCACACGCCTCAGGAAGTACAAGAGCATTAAGTACTTTAATGAAAACAGCAAGATATCGCTTTGACTCTCTCTTAGCTGAGCCAAAGTTTTGGGAGTTGCTTCCGTGATTTCTTATGAGTTTGGAAAGTGAAACAATATTCCATTAAGTGCATACAAAGTATACAGCTTATTTTCACAAGAAGGGGAATTATACTTTAGTACAAAAGGTGTTATAATTAAATTAAGAATTGAGAAGCATTATGGTAACTAACATTTTTAATAAAATAGCTTTATTGAATATGTAATTTGTTTATGCAGGATAACATCAAATATCATAATTATAACTTGGCATGATAGATATTCAACTTGCAAGCACATAGTTTTCTATGTAGTTGAAATGTAGATAGAATGTGTGTCTTCCCACATTTTTGTCATTTAACCAGCTGATATTAGGTCAGAAATGAAAATCTATTGTCCAATAAGAAGCACAATTATTGACAGGGAGGATAAAACAAAAGTGAATAAGAAACCTTACTCTAGCAATTAGAACAATGTTTAATTTTTGCCTACTTGGCTGGGATGCTTCAGTGTAATCTTACAAGTCCAAATATTCAGAACTTCAGACTGACAGAATGGATTTTGCCTTCTCATTCAATATTCAACTCAGGCAAAATGTGGAGAACCATCTGGGTAATCAGAGAACTTGCTTTTGCCAGACAAAAGGACACAAAAAATGAAAATCAAATTTTAAATTTAGAATCATTCCCTTACTCTATGGGTGATTTACGTATTTATTTTATTAGGTGACACAAACATTTTCTCTAAATTTCTCATATGTAATATCATCTTTAGTTTGATTCCTAGTCATGTTATTAGAAAAATATGTACATTCAATAAGCATTATTTTACTATAACTGATGAAGTATCTAACTTTAGTTAAATTAAAACTAAATTATATAATTATATATTTATAAATAAATAATTTAGTTTGTATATATAATTATATATTTATGTATTATACTTATATATAATTTATTATTATATATTATATATATTATATATAATTTATTATTATATATAAGTATAATTTGTTTTATATAAGTATAATTATATATATTATATATGATATATGATTTATATTACATATATTTATAATTATATATGCTTATAAATTTATAATTATATATTTATTTCTAATCATAAAAATTAAATAACATATTTCTAGTATCTGCCAAGTGAAAAAATTTGAATTGTCACTTGAATTCTTGATGAGCCTCTTTGGTAATTTGAAGCTCACAATTAACAAATTATGTTTAGTATTTGGAACTCTAAATCTCAACCATGAGCAGATATAATATTACAAAGAACACACAACATTAAATCACTTACACTGTGATATATTGTAAAGATTAAAGATAAAACCAAAGAAGGAACTTAAAGAAAGAAGCTCTAAGTGATTAAAGGAACAAATTCACGACCTGTAAAAGGAAAAGTGAGCAGGAATATGGGGCAGGGAGCGGGGAGAGCAAGGGCTAGGTTCTCTACACACACATTGTATGGCAATGTACATGGGAAAGGGTGGCAGACAGCCAGGTGAAATGGCATGATGAAATACTGCATTTGACTATCAACAGTTGCTCTGAATACTGGAGGTCCTTTTGAATCAAGCCGCCAGCTAAGCACAATTAAAGAGTTGCAGCAATCAATTTGTTTTAAAAATAACACCTTCAAAATAACATTGATTTTTGTTTTCCAATTTGTTTTGTAAATTATTTGAATTAAGAAAGACTACTTAATATGTAATCATTCTGAGAGAACTCAGAAAACCCTGGCAGGTCAGATAGAAAAATAATATAACTATAAACAAATTTGGGAGAATTTATAATGGAAAGCCAACTGTACAGAACACAATCAGAATTCAGTCTATATCTACACACAATGATAGATAGATATGCATAAAATTCATATATCATCTACTATTAAATTAATCTAGAATGAACACTAGTAAATGAACATAATTTGAGGTAGAATTGTATATGTAGGCAGACACTACTTTTGAACTTCTGAATTAGTATGTCCATATGAATATCTGCCAAAGAGACTTTTTTTTCCCATATAGGACACTCTTCCCCCATATTTGTACATTTTATTTTTAAGTCACTTTTAAGATGGTTTGATTGACCTGTAAAAAGCCACATGTATTTAATATATACAACCTAGTGAGTTTGGGGACAATCATATGCCCATGAAATCATCAACACCACCAAGATCATCACATTTAATTAAATTGATTAATTACATGAGGTGTTACACACATGTAATCCCAGTGAATCTGGAAGCTAAGGCAGGAGGATTGTAAGTTCAAGGTCAGCCTTAGTAACTTAGTGAAAACCTAAGCAACTTAGAATTTGTCTCAAAAAAAAAAAAAAAAAAAAGAAATAGAAAGGGCTGGGGATATTGCTGAGTGATTAAGAGCCCCTCCATTCAATCCCTGATATCCAAAAGGTTAACAATAATAATTGTACTGAATTTCAGGAGATAACGACATGCTCTAGTTTGTTAAAATAATACAAAAGTATAATGGACAGAGAACAGTTGATGCCAAGATTTTTAACTCATTAATTTGCAGAATTACTTATTTTTTCTGTGTATTAACTGTTATTCATAAGAAGTAAAACTGTCCTAAACCCTAAGTGAGGGTTAAATAAAATGATATATGTTAATATTTTTGTTGAAATAAATTCAAAAGATGTAAAAGTCACCATTTTAATTTTATAGTACCTAATTCATTATTTGTAGTATATGATCAATGTTCTATGATCAACACCACTATGTACTTTTAGAAAATTTTCATTACTCTAAAAATAAACCTAATATCCCCAGGCCTTACTCCTCCATCCCTGTGCAACTACTAATCTACTTCTATGGATTTATCTTTTTTTGGCAACTCACATAAATATAATCATTTAATATGTTGCTCTGTGTCTGACTTCTTTCCTTGAGCATAATGTTTATAAGATTCATCCATGTGGTAATAGATATTACTTTTATTTTTTTTCCTCTGTTTGAATAATAACCCAATGCCTGCATGTACTACATTTTTGTCTACAAATGGTCATTTGTATTTTTATACCTTTTAACTACCATGAATATGCTACTATGAATATTTGTGTGCTAGTTTTTGCCTGAACACATGGTTTCAATTATTTTATGTATATGACCAGGAGTAGAAATGTTGCTTCACAAGGTAGCTCTAAGTTTAACTCTTTAAGGAACCAACAGACTTGTTTTTCAAAGTGACTGCATTAGTTTACATTCCCCACAGGAATGTTTGAGGATTCTAATTTCTCCATGTTCTTTCCACCACCATTTTTCATTATACTATCCTAGTATGTGTGAAGTGGTGTCTTGTTGCGGTTTTGATTTGAATATCTCTAATGATGAATAATGTTGATCATCTTCCCATGTGGTTATTGGCCTTTTGTTAATCTGCTTTGGAGACATGATCATTCTAATCCTTTGCAAGTTTTTAAATTGAGTTGCTGCTCTTTTTTGCTCCTGAGTCTAATTATAATGGAAATTATAAATAATTTGTAGAAAATCAGATATTAGTTGATAAACTAAATAAAACAGGATAAAATATTATAGAAATAAGCTTCACAGTGGGCATTCTTCATATGCTCCCTATGGTCTCACACTGATCACAAGACCTTCTGTGTAATATGTCCTGGAGTTTTCATAGTATTGTTGTTGATTCAATTTGCTAGGTCATCAGGGCACTTCTAGTTCCTAATAAAATTAACATGGAAGAGTTAACTTCTGTTTAACAAACAAAAATCCCTTAAAATTGTGTGTGCCTTATCACTGTCTCCCTCATAAAAAGAAACTTTCTCTGATGCCAGATTTCATGTACCTATAACTACTTTGCATTTATATTTTTAGTTCTGTAATATGGAATGATTATATAATTCATCACGACAATACAATGCACTTTAGATTTTTATAGCCTTTACTTCCCCTTTATCATCACTATTCCTTTGTAATATAAAAATTAATTCTTTACAATGTGGTTTATTAAGTTCTCAGACAGAACTTGGATATTGCTCTTGATAGTAAAGACTCTTTAATTCCTGACTCATGCCCTGAACCCACCGTTATTTCACTCTTTTCTCTCTAATTTCTCATTTTCATTTTTGCTTTTCCTCTGAGGACCTTGTTCAGAATTAAAAGAGCATGAACAGCATATAATTTTAAATAATAGTCCTTTGATCTCATATTTTTTCTCCAACACTATTTTATTCTCTACTTTCTATCCTAAGGAACAATCTGTGGAAAGTTAACTGAAAGCATTACCTCTACTTTGTAGCTCCTAATCCTCTCCTACATTTTACAGACTTGTTCTCCCATCTCTCACATGGCAATTTCCAAAATCACCAACAATTTACCCTGTTCCAAATCCTATCGTCAATGATCCAACATGGTATTCTGTAAAAAATGTGACATTGAAAACTCTCCTTTTTATGCTTCTGTGATAGATAATCCATTCTCCTATTTTGTCACCTTACTTTGCTAGTCAGTCCTTTTAAATCTTTTATACTGATTCCTCTCTTAAACTAACATTTTCTCTCTTCATATCACTTATTTTCATCTGAAATTATTTTATCAATTTTAATTGTTTATTGCATCTCCACATCAGCTTTCACTGGGGATTTAGGACAATACATACCAATATGAAAATTTAAATAAATACATATAAAAATAATTTGTTTTTATAATTGGAGTACAGCCTTGTGGAGCCCATCAATCAATGATCCCTTCACATCATCATCCCAGGAGCAGGAGATCTAGATTAAGTTTCAAAATAACACTGAATCTAAATATCTAGGAGTTATCTCAGACACCGTGAAGCAAAACTGCATTTTCCCTACTTGCAAGCTAATGAGTTAGCTTGCCACTGTTTTGTACATATACTGTTGGGAGAGACCACACCTCTGGATCAGGGCACTGGTCATTTTTACAGGACAAAGCAGCTAGAGTAGTACTTAGTACTGCTTTCCACATCCCAGACCCTTAGAGCAGCTTGAATATGGGCATTATGTTGCCTAAGCATATGATTCTGAATTTCAAGAGTCTCTGAGCTTTTATAGACTGATTATGCATCTTCTCATCCTCTTTACCAGAGAGAAAGAGAAATTAGTTGCTAAGGAAATTTCCTCTAGGGGAGAAGAGAAAGGTAGTGCTGTTTACTGTCATAGACAGCACAAGTCTCCAGGAAGGGAAGCAGGGTTCTTATGTTTTCAATTTTTTCTGGAGTTGTCTATCTTTAGGGAAATGCTTTGTCAATCCAAGGAATATTTGCTGTTCAAACATACGTTTTGCTTCAAAGATCTCAACCATACAGAAAAGTGAAACTCTTCAAGGTGAGTTTTCTCCTAAAAGGTTCACTGCTTGTTTCCACACAGTTAACATCCTTGGTAAAATTGCCCAGTCATATGCTACTCCATCAACTTCTCACATTAATCTAACACCAACCAATACAAAATCCATTAGGCTCATTTTATGTTGCATTTCATTAAAGCTGTTCTCAGCAGGACTTTGAGCATCGAACAGAGGCCACCTGCAGTATTGATCTCAACCATACTTCTAGAATCCTGAATCTAGCCAAAGATATTCCATGATCATTAAAAATCAGGTGACTTTTTCCTTAAGTTTCTGTGTTGATGATTTCACCTGTTCTTTTATTCCAGTTATAGAAATGAGTATTAGCATAGATTCCATCTCAGAGTGAAAGAAAGAAATCTAGAAAAAGTTTCTCTATCCATGAAGGTGTTGGGTAGTGAGTTGAAACTAACCTGAATGACTTCTGCTATTGAGAGACCATTCACATAAATTTAGGTACACTTTATATGACCTTTTCTAATTGAATGATAATCATGATGGATAAAACTTTCAACATAGTATGTTTAATTAATGAGTTGGTCAACTCTCTGGGAAAGTCATATGAATAACTTAAGGAAGCTGCATTTTGGACCAAGATCTGCAGTCTTCTGAACAATATATTTAAGGTGCTCCCTTAAATACTCTTATGATGACTTCTAAGGTGAATTGTACAACTAGAGAGAAACTTTAGAATTTAGGACACTCAACTTTTTCATTTTCTTTTTACAGATTGCCAGTGCATCTGCCCCTCTTGTGAGAGAAGAAGAAAGAGAACCAGAATCTCTTCTAAGGAAGAGATGGAAGAAGACCTGTTTTTGCTTATTAGCCTAGAAGCCATGCAAATGTTCCCAAAGAGAGAAGAGGAGAGAAGACTTTCATATTTGATTCTGTCTCTGGAGGTCTCTAGAAGGCCTGCCTCTAGGTTCCAATGCATTTTTACTATGAACATGCTCCTTGTTAAAAAGTAAAATAAAACTGTCCAATAATCATTGTCTTCCAAAACTAAACTAATGGTGAATTTTACATTTATTCTTCAAAATATATTCTGCTCATCACTCATTAAGTCATTGATTTGGAGGAAGTCCAGATATTGTCTATATGTTTACATATCCAGATCACTAATGTGTTCATTAACACATTCATTTACATGAGATGAGGTATACTGTGTTTAAAGGATTGAGATAAACTCTGGAAAACTACTAAATTACTTTCAAGTCTTATTTAAATTTTATTCAAAGATCATAAATATGTAAACATGACTAAACTGAATAAAAACAGGCAGAAGAGAAAATGCATCTTAGATTCATTTTATAAAGATCATGTATGAGAAGAATCTTCAAGGTTAGTTAGGATTAGCAGTCACTGAGTAGGTATTTTAGAATATATGTGTTAAACAAAACTCACTTACCATACATAATGTGACTTTGAATGTCATACTGATGTGGGATGATATATTTGTGCTTTTTTTGTTAACTTAAAACATTTTATAAGTGATATAAAGTTAATTTTGTATTACTAGGGGCTTTTATATTTGATTATATCAATTAAGTTTCTTAAGGATTACATTTTTATTGTTTGAAATAATTATAATTATTAAACTTATTTTTAACAGTTCTCAATTTTAAAGCTATTGGGAATCATTAAAAAATAGGTTCAATTCAGATTATGGGAATTGAAGACAAAGCCATTTCCTTTCTTTCTAAAGAGACTTCTGTCTTTGAATCTCATCCCTTTTAAATATGTTTCTCAGAATAATTTATCCTCTGTCCTTTGTTTCTTTTTCTTTGCTTCTCAGTATGTTCAAACTATTGTCATTTCTACTTGCAAGGAACTTTTATTTCCCCATATTTTTATTCTATCGGTGTAAAATATTTGAAAGTTATTTCTGCACTGTCCATTGTCTAAAACTCTAAACAAGCTCATGCCACTCTGGGAGATCCTGTTCACATCTAGATCAACTTTTTTCTCAGAAATAATGATCAGAAACCTATTTGCCTTCACATACTTTCACAAAGCATGCCCCTTTAAGATAATGTATTCCTATTACTTTCTCCTGTTTAACTCCTTGATGAAAGAGTTTTCATCTTGTGACATTTTGTGTGCCTACCTTAGTGATTGACACACTGAGGAAGTTCACATGCATAACTGGGATTTCAGCATTTAAAGGCATTAGAAATTAGATAAATCCTTATTAAGTAGTAAATAGAGAAATACACAGAATTTTAACATTATCTGAGAAAATGAAACTGGGTCCCAATTAAAATTCCACAACCCATCAAATTTTATAAATCCAATGTATTAAACAAGTATCCAAAGACAAATAATTCTTGCACAAAAATTTGTTCATTATTTTAAATATGTTATGTAATACATGATTTTGGAATTAATATCAATAGAATAAATTGTCAACTGTTTTTTATGAGGATTTGCATTACGATTACTTGAATGGCAGTCTTCCAAATGAATTATCTGTTTCTAGATATTATATCATCATGTTTGAGTAACACATAATCCAAACAAATTAAAAAATGTGTTTAAATGTGAAACAACTGTCATTACTGTTAACATTCCATTTTAGAATTAATTTAAATAAATATTCTATCAGACAGAATGAATACATTGTTAAAGTTCATGGAGTGACTTATATTGGAATTCTGTAAATGATCTGTTTCAACATTGAATTAAAAGACTGTACTTGTGTTTGGTATAATTCTATAAGAACTTGTGACAAAATATATTATCAGTTTCTAGCTGAAACTACTGCTTTTGCAATAAATAATGAAATTTATCCCTCAATGTGAAAGACATTTCATGTTTGGAACAAGTATCAATCTTTGTTTTTTCATTCCATTTGCTTCATATAGGTAGTCTTACTTAAACACAAATGAGAGTCTCCTTTAAATTCTTGATTCTAAAATGAAAACTTCAAGGTAATTGCTCAACTTCACAATGAGCTAGTCATTAGCCTACATATTAGGTATTCACTGTCATCCCCTAAGATCATTTCTTCATCTGTTGACACTAACAAATTACACTTAACTCAAGAACTATGATTGAAATTATTGTAAATATGAACACACAACAAATGCATATGAATAAGATGAGTATGAGTTACGAGCAACTAAAAGAATAAAGGATGAAGAACACTAAAAAAAGTGATTATAGATACATTTTAGATGAATATAAACTTATATAATAACACGTGTCTTTTAAAAGTGGATACATATAATTGTACTGAATTATATTTCTGCAAGTGTAAATATGTCCCTTAACATTTGGGCTACATTCCGAGAAATTGGTTCTTGGCAATTTAGTCATTGTTCAAGCATTATAGAGTGTACTTGTAGAAACCTGGATGATGAAGGCCAATCACTGGACATGGTTTCTTGATGTAATCAAGAGACATGGTAAACATGATATGCATGAGGGCAAAGTTAATGTAGCAGAGTACACCGGTGCTTGACGGTTATAAGTAAATGGAGTACTCTCTAAAATAGTGATAAAAATACAGAGTAGTAAATATATCCATTAGTAAGTTATCATTTTTATAAAGTACTACATACTATGCATAATTGTGTGTGCTGTACTTCCACTTTTATGCAAGTGGAAGCTTCATAGGTTTGTTTTCACAAGCATCACCACAAACACATGAGTAACAATGCCTTGTGGTAGAATGATTCACAGTTACTCAGCCATTAAGAAGTTTCTAGCTCCTGTAAAACCTCATGCGATCACAGTCATATGTCATATTTTGTTGACTAAAACATTGCTATATAGTATAGGACTGTATTTAGTAAAGAATAGGGGGAATTGACGAGTGCAGCGGGGTGAAAGCCTATAATCCCAGTAACTCGGGAGGCTAGGACAGGAGGATCCCAAGTTCAAAGCCAGTCTACACAAAAGCGAGGAGCTAAGCAACTCAGTGAGACCCTGTCTCTAAATAAAATACAAAATTGAACTGGGGATGATGCTAAGTGGTTGAGTGCCCCTGAGTTCAATTCCCAGTACTCAATAAAAAAAAGAAAAAAAATAGGGAAAAATTATCAAAAAATATTTAACTTCCCAAGTCATCCAGATTTTGTTTTCTGTTGAGCACAATAAAGAATACCACTAATATTTTCAGAATGGAATCAATATTAGTAATGCTTTTTTTAAATTTATTTTTATTGTAAACAAATGGGATACATGTTGTTTCTGTTTGTACATGGAGTAACAGCATACCATTTGCATATTCATACATTTACATAGAGTAATGATGTTTGATTCATTCCGTTATTTTTTTCCTTCCCCCCCAGCGCTCCCACCTCTCTTTTTCCTCTATACAGTCCCTCCTTCCTCCATTCTTGCCCCCCTCCCACCCCCCACTATGTGTGATCATCTGCTTATAAGTGAGATCATTTGCCTTTTGGATTTTTGAGATTGGTTTATCTCACTTAACATGATATTCTCCAATTTCATCCATTTGCCTGCAAATGCCATAATTTTATTATTCTTTAGAGCCGAGTAATATTCCATTGTATATATATACCACAGTTTCTTTATCCATTCATCAATTGAAGGGCATCTAGGTTGGTTCCACAGTCTGGCTATTGTGAATTGAGCAGCTATGAACATCGATGTGGTTGTATCTCTGTAGTATGCTGATTTTAAGTCCTTTGGGTATAGGCCGAGGAGTGGGATAGCTAGGTCAAATGGTAGGTCCATTCCAAGTTTTCTAAGGAATCTCCACACTGCTTTCTAGAGTGGCTGCACTAATTTGCAACCCCAACAGCAATGTATGAGTGTACCTTTTTCCCCACATCCTCACCAACACCTATTGTTGCTTGTGTTCTTGATAATCGCCATTCTAATTGGGGTGAGATGGAATCTTAGTGTAGTTTTGATTTGCATTTCTCTTATTACTAAAGATGGTGAACATTTTTTCATATGTTTGTTGATTGTTTGTAGATCTTCTTCTGTGAAGTGTCTATTCATATCCTTAGCCCATTTGTTGATTGGGTTATTTGTATTCTTGGTGTAGAGTTTTTTGAGTAATGCTTTTAATTGAGTGCACTGTTTCAGACATCAACCAATATATCAAGTTCAGATTCTATGGAAGATAAACTACGTTATTAGCATAACCATGTTCAATGTTATCTTTGTTAAAATTTTTTTAAGCATTTTCTGGACATTGAAAATTCAGAATCATTACTTTCATTGTTTTGCCTTTTTATATTGTTTATATGCACTACTTAAATTGTCTACTGTAGGGAAACTTATTCTTCAACAGAGTACTAATATATAAGAACTTAAGAGAAAAATCATATACTAAAACCATCTATCTTGACTAGAAATGAAAATGACATGTTAAAAATGGAACAAATATAATACAGTGCAGCATGCAAGTTAGCATGGAGAATGGCACTATGACTAAAACCATTCACTAGCAGTTGGGAAACAAGACCTCTAATGTTTCCTTGCAGGTAATACATCTTTATTTCATTAGTAGAAAATATAATATGAAAAATTCAAACTTTGCAAATATCAGCACAGGAATAAATATACTTCAATGAAAATCCAGTTTCTAAACAGACAAAAGTTTGAAGGCTTGAGAAGATTATTTTTCCATTATAAATATATACAGCCTACATTTCTGATAGTGTTCCTAATGAATCCCATTTACATGCAATTGTCATTTAGTTATTCAATGTTATTATCTTGGATTAAGATAAAAACATTATGTGGATATGGTATTTTATTCACATTTTTAAATTATAATGCATGATTAAAGCTTTCTCTTCCAAATTATGAAAAGTAAAATGTCCAGTATCATTATTATAATTTAGCATTATTAGTAATGACCCAAATAATATTACCTATGCATAATAATATGAGTCAGAAATATTGAAACAAGAAACATAGGTGCTATAGATGATATGATTTCATACTATGGATATGCCAGGGAAGCAAAAGATAAATTTATAAATTATATGTGTATTATAAATGCTAAGATGAATTTACATAGCATTTAAGATAAACTAATTTGAATTTGTGCATTTGTATTACAGTAGGGTCACAGTTCACAGCCTTAAAATCACCATTCCTTCTAATAACAATTCCTTCTCCTAGGGCTATCGCAATAGACCCATAATCCTCATTTGACCAACATAGAATCACCCCTTCCTATGTCCAGATATTGTCCAAAAATATCTTTCCTGACCCAAGGCAAACCAACAGGACTTTCTGCAGGACATTGACTATTGTGATGAAATAATAGTGGAATACTGTCGGCCACAAACTATCTGTATTCACGTGACCCATCAAAGGTGGAATGTACCTCTGCAGAGAAATTCCAATATAGACAGGATATCAAAGGTGAATAACATGGAAAACAGAAGTGAAAATGTAGATATCTAGCAAATTAGTAAGTGAAGTTCAAAATCCCACATATAAACAAATGGTCTTTGTATCTGATCTGATTCCTAAACTAATTTGTTTTATAGTTTACTTAGGCCAACATATTCCAGTAAGTGACAGTTTTTATTGTCACTGTTGTTGGTTTTGGAGTTGGTGGCTTATTTATTTACTTTTAATTTAATAGTTGAATTTTGTTTTCTACTATTACTGTCAGAGTCCCATAACATTCTTCACAAAATGAAATTAAAGACAGGTACCGAAAAACAGAGTGAGACAGAGATAGAGACAGAGAGACAATCAACATCATTTCAATGTTTGTCTGTTTTGTCACTACAAATTAGAAAACCCAACAGTATAAATATAATATAGAAAATATATGTGAATGTTATAAAATTGTCATAAATATGATATAAAACAGTTAATGGTAGAGTTTATCATTGAGGTAGGAAGCAGGAAAATGAATTTGAGGGTTAATGTGGAATTGCAGTTTATTCTGTTCTTAAACTACATGGAAGGAACATAAAATTTTGATACTATTCTCTGAATTTTAGGATGCAAAATATTTTTAAATAAAAATAACAAGAAAATAATAACACTAAGAGAAGAACATCTAAATATGTAAGAACGCATTAAGGAAGAAAATACAGACTTAGGGAAAGTAGCACTATGTATAACTGAAATATACAAATGTGATTTAAGTTAGCTAAGCCATGATTCTCAATTTTTTGATATTCTGGCACAAAAAGAATGATTGAATCTCTTTCTATCCATAATAATCCAGGGATTTGAAATGGCTTTAAATCCAAGCCAACAGATACCAGAGAGGAGAAAACACAAAATACCTCCTAGATTATTTGTAATTTGAGTTCTACTTTTTCTTTCCCAAATTTCTTGTTACTATTCATTGTTCACGCTCCTCAGAAGGCACCTTACATATTATCCCTGAAATCTACTTGCATGAAATGGAGGATAGAACTGGAATTTCTCTCATTATAGGGATATTAATATTTCATCCCTGAATGAATGATACTTATAAATAAAAAAAAAAATTGGTCTCCCATATATGTATATTTGTAAACCAGGCCAAACAAGACAACTGTGCTTAGTTTTCCTGTATCAGCTTTCAAACTGTAGCTACAGACTTGATATTTTAAACTGTAATAAGAAAAGTCCATTCCTCTACTTGCCATTGATAGTGTCTAGTTTTCATGATGCAGATATATAATTCAATAATCCAGTATTCATTTGGTTCAACAGATAAAATTCTTTAAAATTTTAATGAAAAGATAAAAGAAAAGTATAAAATAGGATTTTGAAAACCACCAACCAGAAATGTGCTCTTGGTTGTCGTGTATGTTTTAATGTCATCAACTCCATTAATTCCTTAGTTTAATAACCACAGAATATATATCACTATGCTAAATATAAAATGGAGAAATAAATAAAATGTCTCCTAGTTTCTGCCTGAATCTGTTTTAGAACACAATGTGTGAGATCTTCATATTGTGAATATTAATATTATAAGAACATTATTATTCAAACTGATTCTTAGATCTTTTAATTAATGTTGAAAAAAACTACTTTCAAAAACTTCTAGGACACATGATATACTAGGTATTCTAGGTGTAAGCATATTCAAAATAGATTTTGGGTATTTTTAATAACTAAACTATGTAAAATAACATATTTTGGGATGCATAAATGTGTAATAATATTTTATCTAAATTTTTGCTTATTATTAAATACTTTGTGCATAATACAGATACTTTAAAATAGTATCTCAAAAATCATAACAGGATCTCAGCTAAGTACAATACTAAAAATAATTCATGCTATAAATATAAATATGGAAATGGAGTCATGCATCTGTGTTAGGTATAACGTGTCATTTCCTTTTCTTTTCCTGAGTCTAAGCAATGAATCAACAGGAAGTGCTGGTGCCTCTGTATATATCCAATCTGCTAGAACTTTTATCTTTGCATTGTGACTCTTTTTTATTTTATCCCTTAGTCACAGTTTTCATCTAGTGATGCTTTTCAGGGAGCCTTGAGAGTTGTGACTTATTTTGTGGCACATGGTATTCATTTTCAATAATAACTTCATGTCAAGAACAGAAGGGAGCAGAGTTACACCGTGCACAAGTCAGTACATCCTCAGATCTCACTTCCTGAGCCTATCACCATGTCACATTTGCCTTTCTGTGTCTCAGAAAGCACAGCATTTTCATTTTCAACTCAGCTGCTCATTTCTCAATTTCTATGTTCCAGCTCACCAACCAACTTATGACCCTGTCTGCTGTTGACAGCTGGGTTACACTGTTGAGAATTTATTTCAGGGAGTTTGAAACTTTCCTCTAACTGACATGCTGATTTCAATTAAACATGAAAAGATGTCTTGGAAGTCTGATGTAAAATACTTAGATGTTAGTATTTAAAAATTCACTTGTAACTTGATTATTATTGACAACATTGCTTACTACCATGTAGGTTTTTCATTTGTAGAAATTGAGAGAAACATTGAAAGCATTTATGCAGCATGGAACCTGTATTGTTTGGATTTAGGCATAGTAGGATGGGGAAATCAAGTGAAAAACACAACTAATATTTAAAATGTTCTCGTAAAATACAAAAACTAGGACATGGTTCTTTGTATATTTCCTCCCTTATAGTAACTGTGTCTTATTTAAATGTTCTATCTAAAATTCTTATGGTTAGAAATTTATTTGATAATCATACAAATTGTTTCACTTATGGTATTCACAGTCCAGGGGTTGATTATTTGGCTTTCTTTTCATTTCCATTGATGAATTTTTAAGTACTTTAAAATAATTTTTCCTCTATATATAAACTAATATTATATTAAAACATAATATTCTGAATTCATAATTGCAAAATAATATTTTCAACTATTTGGTTATGTAAATGTTTCTCAAAAGAGAAATACTGTGCTGCATTTGTTGAGGAAGGAAACACAACAGAAAGAGAAATTCTAGAGTTAGCAAGTGAAAAGCAACAAAAGTTTGATGAAACAGATTTTTCTATCTCTAACCTTGGTTTCTGAACCCTTCATTCTCCAAAAGTATTATCTGCACAAAAATTAAGTGATTTTATTTAATTTCTAGAATATTCCTAAGTGTCAGTGGTACTAAAAGGCAAACATTCTGCTCTCTATTCTTAAGGAGGATATGCAAAAGAAGTAGATGGAATAGAAATGAAATAGCAGATTTCTTTTATACTATAAATGTGAGCATTCAAGTTACTTAAAGAGAGAATGTATAAATCCACCAAATCTGACTAAAAGAGGGAGAAATCTCTAAGATACCTAGAAGACTTGATCTTTTAGTTGGTGAAATAGCAGTTAAATGACTGAAAACATGCCATCTCTGAACTCCAGCATATAAAGGTAATGGTTATTTGTAGTCCTTAATCTTGGGTACACGGGTGGATGGTGATTTTCAATGAGGCAATAAATTCTGAAAACGAATAAGAATGCAATAAAAGGTAATTATTTCAGGTACATGTCACTTACTGCCAAATAGCCGAAAAATGTATTTTGATATTTGGATATGGGACTTAGGGAAAAAGACAAAAGTAGAACTAAGACTTAGATATCATAATAATAAGGTAGTATTTAAATTGACTAAACTGAAACATGTATTTTTAAAATAAAAAATGGATAGAAAAAAATCTATGAAGGTCACCAATATTTAAATTCTGACTGAAGGAGAATGCCTTCAAAAGAAAGAAAAATTTCTCAGAAAAATAAAGATGGATCAAAAATTAAAAGAAAATTATAGAAATTAGAAAAGTATTTAAGAACACTATAGTAATTAATATGAAATGCTGCAGAGAATATAATTAATATGACCATTGAATATATTAATAATCTTTAACAGGAATCTGATAATAAATTTTGTGTCTGTGATTAAAATGTAATGAGTGCAAATTCCACATTTTAGAACAAATGAAGAATGAATTGTGAGTTAGCAATTAAAATTATAAGTCTATAGTAACCTACAAATTTATTTGGTTTTGAATGGAAACTCAGAATATTAGGTAAAGGGAAAGGCAGCATAAGGGAAAATGTATTTTTATGATCAAAATATCTGAAAAAGTTTTAAGAAAGCAGAAAGAAGAAACTGAAAGATCAAGTTTAGCCTTAGAGAAAAAAATCAATAACTTTTAAGGGGGAAATTTCGTGGGGAGTTTTGGATGAAAGTATTGATTACTGAGGCTCAGTGCAGTGGTAGGTGTTATTCTATTTGCCTTCAACACGAAGAAAAAATACTTTTCTCTGATTGTAGAAAATAGTAATGCTGATGGTGAAAATTGTAAGTGTAAGATAAAGGTGCTGAAGGAATCCATCATTAATTTTCTCCTAATTCACTCGTAAAGTTTTTTTTTTTTCTTTAAAGGACAAAAACATGAAAAATTACTTGAAAACAGTGGTCAACATTTAAAAGCTATTATAGAAAACTTGAAAAGGAGTTGAACAGGACCTTATAAAATATTTCCTGTATGAAACTAAAAACCCAGCAGTGCACATAGATCCTGAATTTTTATAAATAACTCTTCTCATATTTATGTGCTTTTCTCTTACAGCTGTCAGCATCTGAGTGTTAGAATAGAGACAGCAGCACATACTGGCATTTTTGTGGACAGGAGAAGAAAATATAATGGAATGATAATGTTATTGATGTCTTTAAAAGAGTAGTTGAAAAGATTTTTTGTGTGTATGAAAATCTGAGTAGATTTTGAAAAGTAATGAAAAAATTATTGTATACTAGAATTAAAAAAAGCTAATAAACTTAGTGTACTAGTAAAATGATAAAGATAAAATAGTTAAAAACAAGAAGAATGTAGTTTAGGGAAAATGTAGTTTCAGTCTACAATTTCTTCATTTGCACACCTTCAACGATGCCAAGTTTCAAACCAAGATGTTGTAACAGAGTAGATGAATTAGAATTGAAATTAACATTGGAAAGTCAAAGTTCCAATGACTCCTGATATTTGTATTTTAGGTTATATATTAGCATGGTTCTTGAAGTTGCCTTGGATGATGATGAAAACTGAAATTTAGGTACTAATTATGAGGCATATGCAAAGTTTTCAATAAAAGATGGAAAATGCATGAACATTGGGAGGTTATAATAATGAAATGTCAAAAACAAAATAAAATTTTACAAAAAAAGGAACTTATAAGATCAGATAGAAGGGTGTGTCTTTACACCTGACCTTCACCTCTGACTGGCTGTGAAATCTTAAAGATTTCAACACTATGCCTTACCCATAAAGAAACTCTCTACACAAAATTACATATGTTGCCTAAAATATACAATTTGTAGACATATATTCATGCAATATGATGTTGAATACAGAATTAGATTTAAATAGTTATTTTTAATACAGGATCATAAATGTATATCTGTGTGTAAAAGTATATATGTAAGAATATATACATATTTAAAGTATAAAATCTGAAGAAAAACAATATCTTTCCTTGTGGAACTACATAAAATGTTATTTGTATTTTTGAATGACTAATAATAATGAAATTAACAATAAAATATACTACTAGTAAAATTATAAACAACTAAAACATTTTGTTTTCATTGTTAAGACATTTATAGTTCATAATATGTAAAACTAAGTAATTCTATTATTTCAAGGTAGGTAGTGTATTCATTGCCTCAATGTTAAATATGAAGTCAGAGAGAGTTTGTGGTTCTTATTTTCAGTAAAAGATTTTAAACTGAGACTTATACACTGAAAATAAATCTAATGCAAGAAGAGGAGAGGAAGGAAAGAAGACAAATGCAAAACTGAAAAATTTTAAAAATCTGTATAGAGACAATAATTGAGAGCACATGTTTGTTGATTAAACTGATTAAAGAAACAATAATTATATTCTATACATCTAAAAAGTTGTATCATTAAATGTGCAAGTAATACAATGTAGAACAAATATTTGATAAAATTCCATATCCAATAATAAAAGCAACAATTCCACAAATAATAATTTAATATAATTTCCCTGAATTGATTAAGTACATACAAAAATTCTAGCAGGTGTCATGGTTTATTTAACAGTAAATTGCAAGATTGAATTTTGTGATTAGGAATAATTTAAGTGAGAATAAGCACTTCAACAATATATTGGTTATTCTGGTGAATACAGTAACATATGAAACACTGGTAAAGACTGGAAAGGACGAAGCACAATTGTCATTAATTTATTGACCACGTGGTCATGAATTTAGAATATTAAAAGAAAGCTTCAAAATAAAACTATTGCTATTAATTTGTTAGTAAAAATATTTATTGGATACAAGAAAATATAAAAGTAACTAAATTTATCCATTTTCACAAAACGTTATTAGAATATTGATAATGCACAGTTTGGACATGATGTTTGAAGAGAAAGTCTAACTTCATCAAGTTAGAGTGCAGCCCTCACAGCATTTAAATGTCTAATAAATCCTTAGAATTAGCTTTTCCTAAAGAATCCCTTGTTTTAATTGCTATTTACCTTGCTTGTTTGACCATAATGGAATTTGCCCAAATAGCATTTTCCAATTGTGACCTTTTGTGATGAAGTGTTACTGGCTTCACAGACAAAGAACAGGGAAAATTTCTGCTGATCACAAATTGTACCAGACATTTTTTCTTAAAAAGGAAATAGGCAATTTACCTTATATTACAAGTGATTTTCTCTGTCCTGTACCTTAACATGCTTTGAGAGGCAGGCAGGCATAATTAATGGGGTCAATGAATAATACCTTGATGGCCATTTTATTTACAGTAGTGAAGAGGGAAGGATTTAGTTATAATCTCACTACTTGTTATTGTAGCAATGTTCTAAAAATAGTGTTTTAAAACCTAAATTAATAATAAAATAAAATATAAAAGCTCAGAAGAGGTTTTGAGAGCAGAAGTCTTTTCTGAACTTCAGTTCTGATTCTCCTTTTCATCGTGTGATCTCACTTGTGTGGACTTTCTCTCATCAGGGACATGGTTGGGGGAATAACCAGTTCACAGAAAAGTTGACTGAGTTTGTGACGTTTATAAAAGTGCCTTGTCCAGTAACTCACATGTAGTGTAGGTTCAACAAAAAAGTCAGTCATTGTACTAATATCAGAAAAATATCTGATTATTATGAAGGTCCTTGATTTGCACCACAAGACATTCAGGATTAAGTTCACTCTGTCTTGAGAATTTGATTGACTAAATTCAGGTGAAAATGAATTAACATACCTGTAGACTCATGTGAGTAGAATATTTGTGCTACACTGTTCAATTTTCTGTTTTCTTTTTTAAAAAAAATTCTACTAGTTGTTTTTAGATTATAAAGACCAAATGACAGTAAAACTATAAAGGATTGCTCACTCCATTGTGTTTGCTTTAAGCATCAGTGGGCTATCTACTTGTCATTAAGGCAAACAGAGCCATTGTTCAGTGTGCTCACAAGGTACTTGCTCTTCTCCTTAAGGATATAGTCCAGCTTACTCATTTGAGATGGAAGATTTTAAAAGTTGTGATCTCCTAGCTCCTTCTTTTTCTGGAATTAAGTCTGTTTGGGACAAGAAAATATCCAAATACTAAATGTTAATAACTCAAAGACCAAAAAATACATTTTGAAAAATAACATTAAAATGTAGATGGAAAGGAATTCAGAATGTAAGAATAATTATATTTGAGAAAACAATGTTTGAAGTTATTATTTTTAAAACCTGTCTTCTTAGAGTAGCACCAATATAAGTGGTCAATTAACTTTTTTACAAAACTAAAAAAAAAAAAAAAAAGTTACAAGATTTTCCTTCATTTAAAACTCATCCATCACTTAAATCAGCATCTCAATATGACAATCCACTTGGGAAATAAAAGGTTTTAATTATCCTTTTAGGTTGTGTGGGGTTTTTGTGCTTGACGAAAATATGTACTTACACTACCTCAGACTTTCTTCTATTTGTTTACATATATAAAAGTAGAATAATCAATTCATTCTACTTCATGGAGGAAATGGATTTACTTTCTCAAAATATATTTTTTAACAAAATGACTTTTTTCTGTAGAAATTTTACTTGATCTCTTAATAATAATCTTTCTTTTTCTGAATTACAACTGGAAAACACAGAAATAAACTGTCTTCATAAAATACTTGAGCCTCACATTTGAAACAAGGAAACCATAAAGGAAGTTTAAATAATTTACTTGCAGGAAAAAAAAAATGTGTTTGCATTTCTACATTCCCAGTAAATAGGAATTAGAATTAATTCCTATGATGAGTACTTTCTTTGCCTGACATGTGATAATGTGTATGAAAGTATTACAGCACAGCTTTATATCATCTGGAATGTTGAAGCAAGTTGAACGAGGAAAAATGAAAATAATGCATGCCATTATTTTTATTTGACTTTCAGGTTTTAGTACATTGTCCATGTCGGTGTCTCTAGAGAACATGAGTGTTGGAATTATGTTAACTCATCTCCTCAGAAGAACCTTAGTAGTTTGCCAACATCTTTTTGTTTGTTTTTTATCACATACTATGGTTGCTATATTTCTCATAAACAAGAAACACTGAGAAATATAATTTGCTCATTATTATTTAGAATAATTTTACTTTGACATTATACAAATAAAATATGTGCTTTTTCAATGCCTACAGCACTTTTCTAGAAGCTAAATGTTCTGCATTATATAAAACATACTGCTAATTAATATTTACAACATAAACAAGATGTTTGAAATCTTTTAATTATTTTCTATTCTCTGAGTTTGAGCATATATTATTTTATTTATTTGTTCTTTTTAGTTATACATGACAGCAGAAAATATTTTGACATATCATACATACATGGAGTATAACTTCTCATTCTTGTGGTTGTACATGATGTGGAGTTACACTGGTCATGTATTCATAGGAAAGTTATTTCTGATTCATTCTACTGTGTTTCCTATTCCCATCCCTTGTCCCTTCCCTTCTTTTCTCTTTGTCTAATCCAATGAATTTCTATTCTTCCCTCCTCCTGCCTTATTGTGTGTTAGCATCTGTATATCAGACACAACAATCGGCCTTTGACTTTTTGGAGATTGGCTTATTTCACTCAACATGATAGTCTCCAGATCCATGCATTTACCAGCAAAGGCCATAATTTCATTCTTCATTATGGCTGAGTAATACTCCATTGTGCATATATACCATCTTTTCTTTTTCTGTTCATCTGTTGAAGGATACCCAGTTGGTTCCAAAGCTTGGCTATTGTGAATTGAGCTGTTGTAAACATTGATGTGGCCCCATCACTATAGTATGTTGATTTTAAGTCATTGAATATATGGTGAGGAGTGGGATAACTGAATCCAATGGTTCCATTCCTAGTTATCGGAGGAATCTCCTTTCTGCTTTCTGGAGTGGTTACACCAATTTGTGGTCCTACCAGCAACATACCTTTTTTCTCACAAAGGATGTATTGAATTTAAATGAAGAAAATTTTGATATAATTGTAATGTACAAACAGCAAAAGGCCCCCCTTTTGTTTTCTATGCATGACCCTGTACTATGCAATGACCTCTTTTTGTATCTAGAAATGAGTATTGATCACTGCATCAATTATGTTGGCCAATCAAACAATAGAAAGATCAACTATGATTTTAAAAACAACAACAACAACAAAAAATCTTGAGTAAACTTGCTCAATGGGGCTTAATTTTCCCATCTGTGCTTGGAGCTGGTTGGGTCTTAAGAATTTTCAAAAGTTCACATAGTAAAGGTTTGACTCTGCGTGGTGCTGTTGGGAGGTGTCAAAACCTAAGAGGCGGGGTCTTGTGGAAGATCTTGACTCATTAAGGGCATGACCTTTAGAGGACAATGGAAGGCCACCTCCTTCTCTGTCCTCTTTTTTACTTCCCTGTCATAAAGTGAACAGTTTTACTCTCTCATGTGCTCTAGGTGTAATGTACTTTTCTCCCATGAGGGGCCTACAAAGCAATAGGTCTACCTAACAATAGACTGGAACATCTAAAACTGAAACAAAATAAGCACTGAGCCACAACCCCAGTCCTTTTTTATAATTACTTAGAGACAGGCTCTTGCTGAGTTGCTTAGGGCCTAACCAAGTTGCTAAGGCTGGTTCTGAACTCAAAAATCTCTTACCTCAGCCACCTGAGCCAATGGGATTACAGGCCTGCACCGCCATGCCTGGCTTAGGCATTCCTGATAATGGCTAGCTGACCACCTAATAATGAGACCATCCTGTATTATTTAGACTCTAGTCCATCTTCCAGTTGACAAGTCTCATAGGTTATACATAAACTGTCCCCCATAAGCTCCTGTGTGGAACACTGCAAGAATTTTCAAAATAAATTGTTAGATTATGAGAAGTATAATCTAATCAGTAGATGCGAGTTAATGGAGTAGTAACAGTAGGCAGGTGGAGTTAAATCCCTGGTACCAAAAAAAAAAAAAAAAGAAAAAGAAAAAAGAAAAGAATCCACCTATGTTTTGTGAGAGTAACTAAAGGTATAGAAAATTCCAAATAGCAGTGTGCATGATTGCAACATTAAATTTATTTTTTTAACACAATGGGTATGTATAGTGTTTTGTCTTTTCAGATATCTGAGATGACACAATATCAATAAAACTTAAAGAGCAGACTTAATGTCTTTGTACCCAATAAGTTAATTACCTTGAATGACCCTAGCATATACATTTAGATAGCCATTTGGCAAATTCATATTTTGCTCACAGGAGAAAACATAAAAAATAGTCCAGAAAACTATGTCCACAAAATGTTCACATTTTAAACATATGTCAGACTACATATAATGAATTATACATAATATACCTTTCTCTATGTTTTCTCCTCTAAGCTTATTCCATTGATTTTAGAAAAGCACTTTATTCCAAAACATACACTAATAACTATAAATGAAAATCCAACAAATTAAATTGTTATTAAATTGTTATCAATTTAACTAATTTTATTTAATGTCTTGCTTGCTTCTTCCACAATACTATATAATTGTTATTATTGAGATTTGTTTTTTTCTTTTTTTCTCAACAAGCTTGCTGCAAGAAAACACTATATATGTATAATCTAAGGATAAAAATGCTATCCAAGTTAGCATCTGTTAGGAAGATTCAGTTTTTCTTTTAATTTAACTTCTTGTCCTAGCAAAAAATAGTGTAGACTGAAATAGAACATTTGTTGACAATAACATGCAACTAATGATTTTTTTTTTTAATCACACGCTTTAATTAAATTCTACTTTATTCTTTAGGCAAGAAAACCATGCAGGGATTTTATCTTTCCTTTAAATCTACAGCCCATAGAGCAGACTCATTAATTCCATTCCCTGTGAAAATGAAGGAAATGGTGATTCTATTTTCAAATTTATGCAGCTCATAGATGAATTTGCTCACCCATGTTTTATACAGGATTTAAATTATAGTCACTTTCAAAGCCACCTATACGTGGACTCCATACCTTTTCTTTTCCTTATCTGTGATGTTAAATAGTATGTTTTGTGAGAGTAACTAAAAAGTCCAAATAGTTTTGAGACACCATTCTTCAACAAAGTTGAAAATTAGGTGCCACTAGATTTCATTTTTACTTTCTGAAAGAGTGTTATAAAAAGAAACACTTTTATTTATTTATTTATTTATTTATTTATTTGGTTATTTACTTTCAATATCAAAGACTTTTCTAGAAAAGATCCCTTTTGTCTCGAAATTCCCTTAATATGTTTCTTCCTCCAACCATTCTTCTTCTTCTAACGCCTTCAATATTAAGAGGCAGAGAAAAAGGGAGTAAGATGAAAAAGTGAGTCTTCTATGACAGGTGAGAATATAATTGGACCTTTAGTGACTTTGGTGATGTTAATACTAATGAACTGCATTTCTGTTGTACTACTTCTTCCAAAATCACTGACCCCACTTTATCTCCAATATTATCAGTGTGGTAGACCTTCCTCTCTAGCCTGTTTCTTTATGTGCACAGAACATCCTTAGCAGAACTCTTGGAACCATAAATTTCCTCTTGACCAAGTCATTTAAACGTAGGTGCCCTTACTCTAAAATAATTCTTGGAGAGAGAGGCAGCTACCAGTCTCTAAGCTCTCTAAATTCCAAGGACATGTGCCAGTTTATATTGATAAGTCTCTTGAGATATACTCAAGGAGTAGTGCAAGTCAATGTGAGAGTATCTGAAATTCATCAAACATTGCACATGGATTCTACCTCTTGAAGATCACCACTCCCAATGTCTCAAAGATTTCTCTTGATGCTACGTCACATAGCTTAGGGGTGGAGGTGATCGCTTGAGGGGAAAGAAAGAGAAATGTTTAGCCTTCTCTGTTCATGTAAATTAATAAATCAACCTCCCAATAGTTCGCTAGCCCTTTCAAATAGGGACTAGATGTGGGTGATAATTGTTTAACCAATTTGTACACCTTTTTGCAAATCAGGCTTAAAAGGGAATAGCAAATTAGTTTTAGATAAAACTCAAAATGTCTCAGTTGTAAAAGTAAAATGGCTAGCTCACAGTAAATGTTCAAAATATGTATCATATTATTAGCACCTGGAGCTAAACAAGTAATACTGTATAATATGAAAAAATAAAATTTAAATTAGGATACCAGGTTTTGGTTCTGAAACTAATATTAGTTAATCTAATTCTTCTCAAGTCAAGTAAACTCTCTCAATTTAAATATGTAAATATATACATATTATGGGTAAATTATGTAGTGAACTTTGAAGTTCTCTGAACTTATGATGACCTATACTTCTACCCACTATTCAACCAATAAAAAAAATCATTGAGTTTAGCAAGTTTAATAAGTTATAACTATATGCTTAAATTACTTTAAAGCTTTATATTGACTTTCATTTTCCCAGAGTTGAAAACAATCATCCAAAACAATACAGATTAAAATCTCATAAAGATGATAATATATTCTCAGAGAAATCTCGGGTATCTTAATTCATCTCTTTTAGGTCTAAAGAACCCATTTAGGCACAAACAAAAGAATAATTGTGACTACATACTGCACTTGGCATGGGGTTTTCTAGACCTGGGAGTTGCTCTTTGAAATGCCACAGTTACAGGGAAAAAGAGTGATGCTAGAATCAGAGAAAACACACAAAACATCAATGATATTACTGCTAATAAATAACAATAATAATAGAAGTAAGAGAAGCTACAATTGTCATCTTCTCATTTAAAATGAGTGTTGCATACATTGGCTTCCAATTATTTACAAGCATTAAATTTAGACAATAGTTGGAATTCTATATACTTTGAAGTCAGACATAAATCTGAAAACAAAAATTCAAGAACTTATACCTTTTTCATTTCAGAGAAACAGCAAAATTAGTGTTTACCTAGTATAGCTGATCAAGGGGAACCTATTGTGGAATCAATTAAACGCATGGACCTGAACCATACAGAGCTATATCTTTGCTTTGAAGAAGGTGTCGGATTTTATGTTTATAGATTTTAGTTTTTCATACCATCTTAAGTACAAGACCCATATCTCCTTCAAGAGACTCAACAAGTCTCAAAAGACCCATACAATGTGACCTCTAAAAAAATTCACTGTTCTTAAATATAAACTTAGGACTTTACCAGAAAGTATGTTCAGATTTCCCTTAATGTAAAATGAAATGTTTTCCAAAAGTAGGACAGCAATTCGAATAAATCACTAATAAAAAATGTATGTGTCCACTTTTTGAAGAGATGTATAGCTCCACACACCATAAAAACATCTCTGTTTAAAATAATACTTATCTATTCAAAGATAAGTGTACTCAGCTAAAATCTACAAGGAAATAATAAAAATCAGACCTTCTTTATTGTTAGAGAAATTCTCTCAAAACAAAAGATACCATGATATACACTTCTTAATACCCAATATAAAATTATAGACAAACCATTTTCATTTTTATTCCAAGTATCATACTATCATCGTAAGAATTGAATTTGTGCCACACTTTGAGCATTAAAAGAACTACAGCTTTCAAAGTTCTGAATGGAAAAAGGAGGCCCTTTGAGTGACCTCATTATTCAATTTTAAATTTAGCAAAAGACGAGCTGACAAGGTAAGAAGGACAATGGGCAGAAGAGGTAGCAGTAGAAGGCAGAATCTTTTGGAAAGAAGAGACCCTGTCACCTCAGTAAAGTGACTGAAATTGGAGGACTTCAGCTGAAAGGCGAGCACTCAGGGGGTTTGTGTATTTGTCCTGGAATGGCAGAGTCCACAGGCTTTCTTCTATTTTTCTTCAAAAGCCTTGACTTTAGAATTGTATGCAAGTTGGACCTGCTGATTACAATGAAATAAGAATAATTTGTTTAAAGAAGTAAAAGACACATTTTAGAAACACCAAATGAGTTTCTGTTACTGCTATACTTCTTGACAATTTGTATTAACGTGCTATGGTTTTCAAAAAGGCATGCAATGTTCAAAACATCTACAAGACAGGGTGAAATAAATATATCACTTTGGTCTGTTTATGACAATTCAAATCAATACCCTGTCTTTGTATTTCAGTTCTCCATTTAATTTTGTCCCAACATTAACTCTTTTTTTTTAATATTTTTAAATTTTTTACAGGCTGCATTTTAATTCATTGTACACAAATGGGGTACATCTGTCCATTTCTATGATTGTGCACAATGTAGATTCATACCATTTGTGTAATCATGCATGTATATAGGGTAATGATGTCTGTCTCAGTCCACCATTTTTCATACCCTCCTGCCTCTCATTTCCCTCTACATAATCTAAAGTTCCTACATTCTTCTCTCATCCCACCCCCATTATATATCATAATCCACTTTTCAGGGAAAACATTCGGTCTTTGGTTTTTTGGGATTGGCTTATTTTACTTAGCATGATATTCTCCAATTCCATCCATTTATTTGCAAATGCCATAATATCATTCTTCTTTATGACTTAATAATATTCCATTGTGACTTAATAATATTCCATGTATACCACAGTTTCTTTGTCCATTCATCTGTTGAAGGGCATCTAGATTGGTTCCACAATCTAGCTATTGTGAATTGAGCTGCTATAAACATTGATGTGACTGTGTTACTGTAGTATGCTAATTTTAAGTCCTTTGAATATAAACCAAGGAGTGGGATAACTGGGTCAAAAGGTGGGTCCATTCCAAGTTTTCTGAGGATTCTCCACACTGCTTTCCGGAGTGGCTGCACCAATTTGCAACTTCACCAGCAATGTAAAAGTATGCCTTTTCCCCACATCCATGCCAACATCTATTATTGTTTGTGTTCTTGATAACTCTTGAAAACAGCATAATGCATACCTATGTATTTTACCACTGGAAAACCTAACATTCAAGGAAATTAAATAATTTTATTAAAAATGACTAGACAAAGAATTCAAACACAGTCTTTTTACATATTCTATTCAATTTAAAAGACATTATTGTTCACTTATCATGGGCTTATTCATCATGAAATCAAAACCAAATACAGATTTACACCAAAACAGCTTCTTTGACTGCATTAAAATTTAGAAGTTATTTTTTCAAAATTGCATTAAATTGAAGCTATTAGCAATCATGTAAGAATTTTAAGCTGCTAATGAATATATATTAGAATTTCAAAACATACAATGTAGTATATATATGTCCTGCAAAGTGCTGCAGATTTCTGGAGATGTCTTATATTTTGTCTTATTTTGTTTCTTTTGTGACTTATTAATATGGCTTATTTTGATTTTATTTTATTCTCTATTTACTACTGGTCTACAGGTAGGGATGGCAATTATGTGTCAGTATATTCCCTGTACAGCAGCACTATGCGGGATATATAGATGTATATATAGCAATATTTGTAAAGTGAAAATATTTTCCAATAAACACACATTCTAAAGTTTTGTTTGCCCACCATGCTATTAGGGATAATAAAGAAATGAATGAATACAAATTTAAAAGATCATAACAATCCAAACGAGCAGTGATCAATATCTGGTCCCCAGTTTATATGATAATTGTCATGAGGTAATTAAATAGAAAAATTCTTAGGTGCAACATCCAGTAAGAATGCTCTGTAGTGTGGAAAAACAGTGTGCAAATAAAGCTGGAATTCAGCTAAGTGGGAAGGCATGGGGGAGGGATCATAGGTAACCTCAGAGCTGAATTTTTCCTAATAATAAAATTATTGACCACCCTGATACAAGTGAGAGACAATATTTTCTCTGTGCAGCTGTTGATGGGACAGTGCTATCAATTTTTGTGAAGTAGATACAGCTCTTGACATTGTGTAAAATATTTGGAAAGCAAACTTTTTAAATTTAGCATTCCTAGATCCGTGCCAATTGGGACAGCAATATTTGGATCAAAAAAGAATTAAAACTACAAAATACTCTGTAGAATGGAAACTGAGAATTCTTTGAAAATTGCATAAGTCCAAAACACAAGTTCTTCAGAATGTCCTCAAAAAGAATCTATGAAAACCATGGAAAAGGAATTAATCTGCTCAAGATTCATTCATTGCAAGCTGAGAAGGAATTGTTAATTAGAACTAACAATGAAATGGTATTGGTATTACAATTAAAAGGGCAAAAGTGACCTCCAGGATGTTGACAGTTTACAGACTCAAAATTCACAAAAGTCATACAACAAACATGTAAGCACTTATTCAAGGAATTGTGCTGAGCTGCAGTAAGCAATGTGGGTGTCCATGTTGTTTTAGTTTGATACATCTTCTTGTTTTCCAGTACAGAAGTTCTACTAGGTTGGAGGAGATTGAGGAGAGGACTTCTGTGGAATCAGAGGAAAAAGAAGGTTCCATCCCCATAAAGTCAAAACCTATAGCAATCCCAAAGGCAAAGAATTGGAGAAGATTAATACTATAGCTTAAGTTAAGTGTCTATACCAGTTGTGGAAAATAATGCAATTACAGACATAAAAAAGATAGAGAACACAAATCAGGAAAAGAGACATCAAAAGATTATCTAAATATTATATTTCTCCTTAAGTTTCTACAAAACTGGTACATGAACAAAACTGAACACATGATCAAGAAAGACCAGAAAGAACCATAGCTTTTCATCCATGAATAAACAAGCAGACTTATGAATAAAGAAAGTAATAACTATGAAACACTTCTGGGCTCTCTGAATTTTTAATGTGTTCCTCAATCTACACATAGGTCTGTTGTCCAATGGTATAAGTTATTGGCATGCAAGCAATGCTTAAACTCCACGTGGTCTAAGCACAATTTTCGACTAATCATTGGTTGGCAAAGAGCTTATTCTGATTCTGAAGCAACCCTGGGAAGACTGGCTAAAATATAATAAGACAGACAAATAATGAGCAAAGGCCAATTGTAAGGCTAACAGACTCCACACAATTAAGCAGTGCAAATAAAAATGAAAGTAGCAACTACAAGTATCACCACAGAATGGGAAAAGGAAATCGGAGTCCAGATTTATCTAACATACTGATCTTTAACACAGGCGACAAAATATGAGGTGTGTAATGACAGGAAAGTGTAATCCATGCACAGGAGATAATAAAAACAAAAGCTATATGAGGGACTTCATAGATTACACTTCATTAGAAGTATAAGTATCCTCAAAGAACTAAAGGAAACCATAATCAAATAAATAATATGATAAGGGCCACTACATAGAAAATAACAATATAGAGGCTAGAATTTAAAACACAGAAATAAATGGAAAAGCTAGAGTTCAAAATGCACCTTAAATCTTAATATGCTAGACAGGTTCAACAGAAAATTTGAGCAGGAAGAATGAATTAACAAACTTGGAGATAGATCAATAGAGATGATCTTTATGGAGAAGGGAAAAATAGAAGAATGAGAAATAATGGATATAGACTCATAAACCTGTCAGAAGCCAACAAATAAGCCAGCATACACATCATAGAAGTCCAAGAGAAAATAAGGTGTAGAATAATCCTGAAATTTGATGAAAACTATTACTCTGTAATTCGAATAATCTCAACTTCGAATAACACAAACCGAAAGAGATCATCCACCAGAAACGTCATAATTGTGTTATAAGGTAAAGAATAAAAAATAAAATGTAAAACAGAAAAAAATCATTAAAATATCCTACATTGAAGGGAAACAGAGTAAGATGAACAGGTGTCCTAAAATAGCAGGGAAGAACAGGAGATTGTGAGATTGCATATTCAAAATACTGTATAAAAGAAAAAAAAATTAACCAAGAATTCTATTTTCAGCCTCACTATCTTTCAAAAAGATGAAGAAAGGTGAAATAAAGGTATCTGCAGTCAAAGAAAGCCTGAGAGAATCTTTTGATAACAAACTGTTCTGCAAGAAAGACTACAGAAAATGATTTCAAGTCAAAGAAAATAACACTATGTGGTAATAAATCAAATTCACCCCAAAAGTAAAGATTACTGAAAAAAAAAACACTGCACAATTAAGAGGCAGACCCTTTGTTGTTTACTCTTTTGTTCTCTAAACTATTTTAATATAAAATTGTTTAAAATAGTATAGGATATAATGGAATTGCTGGGATCATGACATAAACATGTGGTATATGTAAAGATAAAAGTGCAAAAGGGATGAGGGCTGAGGAACGACTCTGGAACAAGAAAATCACACCAGGCTGCAGCGAGCCACTCAAGAGTATAAGAAGAAATTCAGAGTACTGAAAATGATAATTATGTGCTTTAATATAAAAGAATATTAAGGATTACAAATATTTCTTCTCTTATTGGAATTTCTTCATCTCTAACTGCATTTAAGACACACACATATTTGTAATTCACTCACCCTTCTATCACTCTGATTCTAATATCTTAGATCAGCATGTGTTATAACCATTATAGAAACATAGGTACATAGACAAAGAGTCTATCATTTGCTAGAATTATTGTTTGAAATATACAATAAAATTATGATGAATATTGTTATCCTTAGGGTAATAACAAAGAAAATAACTCATAAAGTAGAGTAAAAGAAATAAAATTTAATGATACACTAAAAATATCTTAACACAAAAGAAATTGGTAATGTAGAACCAGGGGAAAAAGACATGAGCTAAAGATATAGATAAATACACATTAATGAAATAGCAGACATAAATTTAACATTATTAATAACATTAAACATGAATGCAGTAATATTCTAGTCTATAGACATAAATTGGATAAAAATCAAGAAACAACTCTATGTCATTCATGACAGCTTAAACAGTTCATTCTATACTTGAAGATAAATATATTGACTTTTAAGAGAAAAATGTACCATGCAAACAGTAAACATAAAAAGATCTATATTAATGGCTATATTAATTTCTAAAAAACATGGATTTTAAAACAAAATATTATTAATGATAAAAGATACATTCAAATGTTAAGTGGTTGACTTATATCAGGAAGATATTAAAGTTATAAATATTTGTGCACCTAAATACAAAGTGTCTGAAAAAAAATCTGATAAAATTACAAGATAGAGTCAATTCAATAATACTAGGAAGAGACAAAAATAAATTCCTTTCAAAGATGGATAGAAAAAGTAGACAAAAAAAATCAACAGACAATTTGCCAACACTGTTAACTAGGCATTTTTATTAATGGACGTTTTTCTAAAGCTAATAAAAATATTCCCCAGCATGGACCAAAGGGCAAGCCATAAAACAATTCCCAATATGTTTAAACTCATTGAAATCATACAAGCCCTATTTTCTCTCCAAAATGGAGTTAAATTGGAAAACAAAACAAAAAGAAATTAGGGAAATCCATGTGCAAAAAATGAAATTGAACAACATACTTAAAATAACGTATGTATCAAATAATAGATTATGACAAACTTTGAAAATGTTTTGAACTGGGTGAAAAGAAAATCAGTCTACCACAACTTTTGAGATGCAGCTTAAAAGATATTTGCAGGAAAAATGTACAGTTCTGAATTGGTTTGCTGTAACAAAATGCCAGATGATGGGTGGCTTAAGTAACAGGAGCTTATCTCGATACGGTGCTGGAGGCTAACAGTCTAGACCTGCCAAGTCTTGGCAGCTGCTTTTCCAGAGTCCTCGGTCCTTTGACTTGCAGTTTGCCTTCCTTCTCACTGTGTCCTCTTGTAGCCTTATCTCTGTGTATGCCCATCTCAGGTATCTCTTCCATTTAGGGAAGGGACCAAACCAGTCCTATTAGATTAGGGTCCCGCACCTAGAACCTCATTTATCCTTAAGTATTAATTTTTTTAAAGGCTCCAAGACATCTCTAAATAAAGTCAATTCAGGGATTAGGGCTTCAGCATATAAATTTTAAGTGGCTATAATTCAGTTCATAATAAGCTCTAAATACTTAATATAATTTATAATATAAAAAATGAAATACCTTAAGTTAAAAAAGCCTCATAATCTTGAAAAACTAGTAAAAGAAAAAACAAACTATGTCCATTTAAAGCAGTAAAAGAAATAGTAGTGATTAGAATGGAAGTAAATTTCTTTAGTCCATTTGGACTGCTATTAACAACAGTACCATTAATTAAGTTCTTATTCACAGCAGAAACTTATTTCTTAGAGTTTTAGAGATCAAGAAGTCCAGGATCAAGGTGCTGCATACTTAATAAAACCTATTTCTCATAGACAGGGCCCTCTGTATCCTCAACATGGCAGAAAAAACAAACAAGCATTCTGATGTCACCTTTTTTGATTTTTATTTGTTTTAATTAGTTATATATCATAGTAGAATGTTTTTTTACATATTATACATACATGGAATATAACTTCTCATTCTTCTGGCCGTATCTGATGTAGAGTTACATTTGTCATGTAATCATATATGCAAGTAGGATAGTAACATCCAATTCATTCTACTATCTTTCCCATTCCCATTCCTCCACCCCTCTCTTCATTTCCCTGTGTTTAATCCAAAGTACTGCTATTCTTCCCTAACATCTTCTCCCTTATTGTGAATTAGTGTCTGCATATCAGAGAAAACATTTGGTCTTTGTTTTTTTGGAATTTGACCTATATCACTTAGCATGATATTCTCCAGCTCCATCCCTTTATCTGCAAATACTATAATTTCATTCTTTTTAATGACTGAGTAATATTCCATTGTGTATACTTACCACACTTTCTTTATCCATTCATCAATTGAAGGGCACCTAGATTAGTTCTGTAGTTTAGTTATTGTGAATTGAGCTTCTACCTAACCCCATTTGTAAGGACCTAACCATAATCACCTAATCAGTTCCCCAAGTCCCTACTTTCTAATACTATAATACTGAGGAATAGGTTTTAATTCATGAATTTCAAGAGGACAAAAATGTTTAGACCATAGCATTAATGAAGAAGAAAACAGAGAAGCAATGCTGACTGCAAATGCAATAGTTAGTTCTTTGCAGATATCAACATAATTTAAAAAAAAAACTTATAGCTAGACAAAATAAAAGATAAAAACTAAAAAGGGAGATATCACAGTAAGTCCCAAAGAAAAGCATTATAAAAGGATAGTAGGCAACTATAAGTCAACAAATCAGACAACTTAAATGAATTGCCAACATATTTGAAAAAATATGGAAATTACTAAAAAATATCAATAGTGATAAAATACCTATAAAAGTAAATTGAATCAATATTTAAAATCTTCCCACAAAATATCCTATGAACAGATAGATTTATTGCTGATATGTACAGAACATTTAAAGCAGAAATAGCACCAATCCTTAAAAAAAAAATCAGAGAGGAAACATGTCCCATGGTATGCTACTAAATCAATGTTACCCTACTACCGATGCCAAAGATATCACAAAAAATAAATTTTTATGAACAAATAATCCTGATAAATATAGACAAAATTTTTCTTTTGAATATTAGCAAATTGTGGTATAATAACATTTAAAAATAATTTTATATCATGACCAATGGAAATTTATCCCAGGAGGAAAAATGGACAACATACAAAGTATTTCCATGACTATACCATATTGCTGAAAAAGAATAGCAAAATTACCACAAGGTTCTCTGAACAGATTCAAAAGTATTTGACAAAATACATCTATGACAGACTTCCCAGAAAATTAGGGATAGGAAAAGAAAATTTGACCAAGGAAGATATTTAGGGAAAATCAAAAGACTTTTAGAAATAAATAAAGAAGAAAAACCTCTAGCTTACATCATACTAGCAAAATCATTGTCCTCTTAAATCTAATTTTCCCATGATCTGTATTTAATGTTGACGTCATTACCCTATGTACATGTATGATTACACAAATGGTATGAATCTACATTGGTCTTATTTTTTCCAGTTTCAAATCTTTTTATAAAGCTATATTAATAAACAGTGTAGTTTAGGATTAATAGACATGTAGATAGTAAAATATAATTGAGAAGCAAGAAAGAAACCATGATGTTTAGGGTCCACTGCCTTTTCAGGAAGACACAAAGGCAATAAGAAGTCTTCTCAAGATAAGAAGCTGGGACAATTGCATGTCCATATGCAATAAGAAGACTTTGTACCCTTACCTCATATTATATGCAGAAATTCCCTCAAACTATCACTGACCTACATACAGGACTTAACATCAGAAAACTTTTAGAAGAAAAGATAGAAGTAAATCCTTCTTAAGTTAAGCAAGGATATCCTAGATAAAATACCAAAAGTATGATCCATACATAAAGCACTGTTAAATTATACAGTGTCATTTAAAAAAAAATTAAAAGATCAGACAGATAGAGATAAATTCCTTGTGAAATCATAGATCTGGTAAGAATCAGGATATCTGAAAGATAAAAAAGATACATATACAGAGAAAATAATAATAACAAGACAAGTAGAATAAGCAAAAATGAATAAAGTTTTAAAAGTATTTTACCAACAAATTCATCCAATACAGCAACTTTAGAGAAAAAGGACTTTTTTGTTTGTATCTGTACCATAATGAATTTCTAAACAGTTCTATAGAAACTTGAGATCTGAGATGAAAGCAAGACTTGGAAAGTAATTTTTGACTGATGAGAAGTAAGAGACCCCAGAGAATTGTCTCCCAGAGCTGTTTATGTTTCAAGAGACTATGAAGCCAGTGACCTTAGGAACTTCCCTAGGTTAGGAAACTGAAGACAAAGATTTAATTGCTTCTCTGGAGAGATTTATTTAACTTCCCAAGTATTACAGCAAGAAATCAGGATCCCTCCTATTGTTTCCAAGAAGAATCCAAAAGGAGAGAGAGAAAAGATTCGGTTTTATATTAACAATGGAACCATTTTTATGTGGTTCCTTCTCTATAGTAACCATCCTTCTATGTGTAAGACAAAACCTGGCTTTCATCATATCACTCAGGAGTGAGAATTGACACACAGGAGAACGATGCCATTATCATATGCTGCATATAAAAATGGCCTCTATTCTAGAAATTTCATGTATGTATTCAAAGCATTAACAAATATAGATATTAAAAATAACAATTTACACACACTCAAAAAACACATGAGAAAATGCTCAACATCTTTAATCATTAGAGAAATGCTAATCAAAACCCTAATGGCATGCAACTTCACATTGACTAGAATGACTATAATCTAAAAATCTAAGAATAACAGATGTTATTGATGATTCAGAGAAACTGAAGTCTTCATACTAATGGGTAACAACCGTGTAAAAGGGTACAGCCACTTGGAAGTAAAAAAAATATATAAACATTAAAACACTATACCGGATGACCAAGTAATCTCCATTCCTAAGAATTTACACAAGTGAGATGAAAACCTATTTTTATACAACAATGCAATACCTTCAAAATCAGAATAGAAATACTTCTGCTAAGCAAGAGAACCAGGGACAGATAATGCTGTTGAATTCCCTGTTCTGTAATGACTAAGCTGTGCTCTTACCAGATACATAGACATGGAAAGGTACTAGAGCCCAGAAGGTCTTTTGAAACAACCACATATCTTGAACACCAATGACTTTATTAATAAAGTAATTTCAAAAATTCTATGTGCTAATTAATTCTTTCATGTTAACATTTCTTTAATATTTAAGAGTTTTTCATTGGCCGCTGCTGATTTTGGATGCCTGATTAACACACTTCTAATGCTATTTCTACAAATTAATACACATAAATTTTAATGACATACTTCAGAGTAAAATATCATATGGGAAAATGTAACGGTATGCACAGTGAAAGCATCTTATATTTATAAATAAATGTTTAGTGCTAACTTGTTAATTCAGAAATCAAAATAAAATATTTCAAGCATTTTGGTTTTCTTTACCAGAATGAATTGCGTTGTTGCTCTTGTGCTTAACTTTGATAAAAGTTTGGTTTTGAACATTCTTCAAAATGAATTTTCAGGATGTATCAGAAATAAAAGAGCTGTATACCTGGTGCTAAGGGGGTGGAACAGGAAATTCAGCACCACCCTCACTAATTTACATCCCCCACACTCTCTCTCTCTCTCTCTCTCTCTCTCTTACACACACACACACACACACACACACACACACACAGGCATAGCCACTGTTATGGTTTAGATATGAAGTGTCCCCCAAAAGCTCATGTGTGAGACAATGCAGGAAATTTAGACCTGAAATTACTGGGTTAGGAGAGCCTTAACTTAATCAGTGCATTAATCCCCTGATAGGGATTAACTAGGTGGTGACTGAAGGCAGGCAGGGTGTGGTTAGAGGAGGTGGGTCACTTGAGGAGTGCCTTTGGGGTATATACATTTTATCCTTGGGGAACAGAGATTTCTCTGTTTTTTGGTGGTCATGTCCTGAGTTGCTTTTCTTCTCCAGACATTTCAGCCCTAATGTTGTGCTCACCTTGGGTCCAGAGCTACAGAGTTGATTGTCTATGGACTAAGACCTCTGAAACTGTGAACCCAAAATAAACTTTTCCTCATCTAAAGTTGCTCTTGTCAGTTCTTTTGGTTACAGCAAAGAAAAAGCCAAATAAATAACACACACACACACATACACAAACCAAACAGTATCTTATCGCACAAACCAAACAGTAT
This sequence comes from Sciurus carolinensis, assembly GCF_902686445.1. NCBI lineage: Eukaryota > Metazoa > Chordata > Mammalia > Rodentia > Sciuridae > Sciurus > Sciurus carolinensis. Next base: position 33,651,258 of record NC_062220.1, on the reverse strand, counting down.
CTTATCACCTGAAAAGAAATTAGCTTTCTATTCAGTTTTCACAATTTTAAATGTTAGATTACAATATGAATTATATCATTTCCCAAAGCCATGAAGAAATGTTCCTAAAATGCCTTTCGTTTTAAATGTCAAAGAAATTACTACTACATTGAATTGTAAACACAAACTTGAAATGAGAAAGTATTTAAAAGTCCAAGAAGTACTCCCATAGCTGACATTAATTCATACTCACACATATTTTCATGACTACACAAAATGTTGCTAAGCAACAGTTTAAAACCCAGTGCTGCTACCAGTTAAAATTAAAATGTATATTCAGTCTAACCCTAAAAAAAAAAAAAAAAAAAAAAGGAGGAGAAGAAAGAAAAGAAAAAGAAAAGCACTGTCCTAGAACTCCCAATAATTTTACCCAGTCTATTTCTTAACTAAAAATTGGAAATCAATGATATCACTTATTCAAATCCTGGAATCATATGAAATATTTCTTTTGCTCTAAAAAGTATTTTAAATCACAAGCATGTTTGAAACAAGTCCAGTTGTTTTTAATCATTCAGTTTTCTTCTGAGTCAACATTAGTATTCTGCAGGGCTTACAACTGCTATTGAATAGTAGTTTTGAAGATATTTCAAGGTCAACTTTGTTCTTTGAAGATCATACCTTTGTACACATTCCCCTCCTGAGGGAGGTGGTATTAGCAGACCAGCAGAAATGGAAATGACATTGAAGTAACACAGAAAATGATGAGGTGCTTTCAGGAAAGACTGAAGGAAAAACATGAACTTAATGAAAATCTAGTCAGATGAAATCCTGAAGAAGAAAAAATGTTAGAATAGATATTTGGCATTCATTTACTAGTTATTAAGAAATTTCCAATGGATTTCCAACTATACAAAAGTTAAAACTTTTCATAAAATATGAATAAATTAGACTTGAAATATATCTGCTAATGGCAAATTTTATGAAAAGAAAAAAATTTGAAAATTATAAACCACCTAATAATTTAATAAGAAATAAAGGTATTCGAAAACATGAAATATAAAGGAGTATATTCACTCATAAAATTATTTAAAAAAAACTATTTCATTTTATGGAAAGATTTCATAAAAAGGGGCTGGATTGCAAATCCTATTGATTTAGATTCAAAACACTCTATTTACATTTCTACACTAGTTGGAATGATATCTGTGAAGTACTGAGAAAAATAATGTCAGAAAAATCAATTAAGTCTCTTGCTGGGAAGTCCTCCTCTGAGAAGTTCACTGTGGTCTGGAGCTACCACCCGGGCTGGGGAGCCTTGTCCAACAGGGATGATTCACCCAGTGGAGGCTCTAAGTTGGTCCTGAGACTCTCAATACCTCCTCTTCTTGAATCCTGAGACCTGGAGTGACGTGGAATGCAGTCACCCTCTAGTCCGCCATCTTGAAACCTCCAATAGTGAAGATTCTGTATGTGATTTAGGATTCAGTTGAACTTGGGTTTATCTCCTACAGTGAATTGAGTTATCTATGAGAGGAATGTAGCCAGATGAAATAGAATTTGTACAATCAGACATGATTCTCTGTAAAATCTCTCCAAAAATGAGATCTTCATTTATCACTTTGTATGTCCAGAGAAGGAAAATTTTACTCAATCCTGGAACATTCAGTCAATGTGTTTCATACAAATTCAGGGTAAGGCAGTAGAATTACACCCTACTTAGAGAGTCTGTTCTCTGTCATGCCCTGCCTCACCTCCCTCCCCACAGAGCATGGCTCCCCAGGCCAGGTGGTAGTTCTGGACTGCAGGGAACCTCTCAGAGGAGAGCTGCCCAGTGAGACTTTCCCACTGGGTGAGTCTTCCCTGCTGGGCAAGGCTTTCCCACCCCAGTGGTAGAACCAGAGACCAAGACCCAGACCAGACATGCTCCAGCCAGCAGTCTAGTGCCCCTTTGGCTAGGTCAACACGTGGAGGCGCCTCTGACCACTAGCGGGAATATACCCCACCTGAAGGCCACCACCCCTAGAGGGGCAGCATCCTTGTGGAGCACTGCATTATCAAGTCCCTCAAAGACTTCAGGCTACTGAAGGCTAGGAAGTGAGTTATTGGAAATCTATAGGGACACTATAGGGGGAAATCTTCAATATCTTAGAGTTTCATTACTAGAGGGGAAGATACCTGAACAATATGAGAAAACAAGGGAAGAAAATGTCCCAAACAAACCTAGATGCTACATCAATAAAATCCAATGACAGCATGGCAGAAGAAATGTCAGAAAGGGAGTTCAGAATGTACATAAATAAAATGATCAGAAAACCAAACAATGAGATGAAAGAGCAAATGCAGGCTTTGAATGATTGCACCAATCAACAGTTAAAAGAGGAAATGTGGGAAGCAAAAGATCATTTCAGTAAAGATATAGAGATTCTGAAAAAAACAAACAAACAAACAAACAGAAATCCTTGAAGTGAAGGAAACAATAAACCAAATTAAAAACTCCATAGAAAGCATAACCAATAGGATAGAACACCTGGAAGACAGAACCTCAGACATTGAAGAAAAATTATTTAATCTTGAAAACAAAGTTGACCAAACAGAGAAGATGGTAAGAAATCATGAACAGAATCTATAAGAATTATGGGATATCATGAAAAGGCCAAATTTGAGAATTATTGGGATTGAGGAAGGCTTAGAGAAACAAACAAAGGAATGAACAATCTATTCAATGAAATAATATCAGAAAATTTCCCAAACCTGAAGAATGAAATGGAAAATCAAGTACAAGAGGCTTATAGGACTCCAAATATACAAAATTACAACAGACCCACACCAAGGCACATTATTATGAAAATACCTAACATACAAAATAAAGACAGAATTTTAAAGGCTGTAAGAGAAAAGAATCAAATTACATTCAGGGGAAACCAATAAAGATATCAGCAGATTTTTCAATCCAGACCCTAAAAGTTAGAAGGGCCTGGAACAACATTTATTAAGCTCTGAAGAAAATGGATGCCAACCAAGAATCTTATACCCACAAAACTTACCTTCAGATTTGACAAAAAAAAAAAAACAAAATCGTTCCATGATAAACAAAAGCTAAAAGAATTTACAAAAGGAAAGCCGGAATTACAGAACATTCTCAACAAAATATTCCATGAGGAAGAGATGAAAAACAACAATGTAAATCAGCAAAGTGAGGAACTATGCTAAGGTAATAGCCACATAAAGGAGAAAGCAAGTCATGTTAAAAAACAAAAATAAGCCAAATAACCAGGAATACAAAACATATCTCAATAATAACCCTGAATGTTAATGGCCTGAACTCATCAATCAAAAGACATAGACTGGCAGATTGGATTAAAAAGAAAAATCCAACAATATGCTGCCTGCAAGAGACTCATCTCATAGGAAGAGATACCCATAGACTAAAGGTGAAAGGATGGGGAAAAAAATACCATGCAAATGGACTCAGCAAAAAAGCCAGGATATCAATCCTCATATCAGACAATGTGGACTTCAGGCCAAAGTTAGTCAGAAGGAATAAAGAAGGACTTTTCATACTGCTTAAGGGAAGCATAAATCAGCAAGATATAACAATCATAAACATCTATGCCCCAAATAGGGACTCATCCATGTACGTCAAACAAATGCTTCTCAATTCTAGGAATCAAATGGACCACAACACAATAATGCTAGGTGACTTTAACACACCTCTCTTACCACTGGACAGATCTTCCAAACAAAAATTGAACAAAAAAACCATAAATCTCAATAACACAATCAATGATTTAGACTTAACAGACAAATATAGAATATTCCATTCAACAAAGAGCAAATACACTTTCTTCTCAGCAGCACATGGATCCTTCTCTAAAATAGACCATATATTATGCCACAAAGCTACTGTTAGCAAATACAAGAAGATAGAGACAATACCTTGTATTCTATCAGATCACAATGGATTGAAATTAGAAATAAATGACAGGGTAAAAAACCAGAAACTACCCCAACCCCTGGAGATTAAATTATACACTATTGAATGATGAATGAATGACAGAAGACATCAAGGGGAAATAAAAAATTCTTAGAGATAAACAAGAACAAAGATACATCATATCAAAATCTCAGGGACACGATTAAAGCAGTACTCAGAGGAAAATTTATTTCATGGAGCGCATTCTATAAGAGAAGAAAAAAATCAACAATTAAGTGACCTAACACTACAGCTCAAAGCCCTAGAAAAAGAAGAAAAAATCAACACCAAAGTAGGAGAAGACAGGAAATAGTTAAAAGCAGAGCTGAAACCAAAGAAACTGAAACAAAAGAAAGAATAGAAAAAAATTGACAAAAAGTTGATTCTTGGAAAAAATAAATGAAATTGATAAACCCTTAGCCACACTACCAAAGAGAAGGAGAGAGAAAACTCAAATTACTAAAATTCGGAATGAACAAGGAAATATCACAACAGACATGATTGAAATACAAAACATAATTAGAACTATTTTGAAAATCTATACTCCAACAAAATAGAAAATCTCGAAGACATCAACAGGCTTTAGAGAAATGATTCACCCAAACTGAATTAGGAGGACATACACAATTTAAATAGATCAATTTCAAGTAATGAAATAGAAGAAGTCATCAAAAGCCTACCAACAAAGAAAAGTCTGAGACGAGATGGGTTCTCAGCCAAATTCTACAAAACCTTTACAGAAAAGCTCATTCCAATACTCCTCAAAGTATTCCATGAAATAGAAGAGGGAACCCTCCCAAACTCATTCTATGAAGCCAATATCATCCTGATACCTAAACCAGATAAAGAAACATCAAGAAAAGAAAATTTCAGACCAATATCCTTAATGAACATTGATGAAAAAGTTCTTAACAAAATTTTAGCAAATCGCATAAAAAATATATTAAAAAGATAGTGCACCACGATCAAGTGGGTTTTATCCCAGGGATGCAAGATTGGTTCAACATCCAGAAATCAATCATTGTAATTCACATATCAACAGACTTAAAGTCAAGAATCACGTGATTATTGCAATAGATGCAGAAAAAGCATTTGATAAAATATAACACCCCTTCATGCTCAAAACACTAGAAAAAATAGGGATAGTGGGAATACTCCTCAACATTGCAAAGGCCATCTATGCTAAGCCCATGGCCAATATCATTCTAAATGGTGAATAACTATAAGCATTCCCCCTAAAAACTGGAACAAGGCAGGGATGCCCTCTTTCGCCACTTCTATTCAGCATTGTCATTGAAACTCTAGCCAGAGCAATTAGACAGACCAAAGAAATTAAAGGGTTATGAATAGGAAAAGAAGGACTCAAACTATCCCTGTTCGTTGATGACATGATTCTATAGAGGAACTGAGAAATTCCACCAAAATCTTCTAGAACACATAAATGAATTCAGTAAAGTAGAAGGATATAAGATCAATGCTTGAAAATCTAATGCATCTTTATTCATAAGTGATGAATCCTCAGAAAAAGAATTTAGGAAAACGGTCCCATTCACAATAGCCTCAAAAAAAAAATAAAATAAAATACTTGGGAACCAATCTAACAACAGAGGTGAAAGACCTCTATGATGAAAATTACAAAACACTAAAGAAAGAAATTAAAGAAAACCTTAGAAGATAGAAAGATCTCCCATGTTCTTGAATAGGCTGAATTAATATTGTCAAAATGGCCATATTATCAAAAGTGCTATACAGATTCAAGCCAATTCCAATTAAAATCCCAATGACATACCTCACAGAAATAGAGCAAGCAATCATGAAATTCATCTGGAAGAATAAGAAACCCAGAATAGCTAAAGCAATCCTTAGCAGAAAGAGTGAAGCAGGCGGTATCGCAATACCAGAACTTCTACTATACTACAAAGCAATAGTAACAAAAATGGCATGGTATTGCCACCAAAATAGACAGGTTGATCAATGGTACAAAATAGAGGACACAGACACAAACCCAAATAAACACAGTTTTCTCTTACTAGACAAATTTGCCAAAAACATACAATGGAGAAAAGACAGACTGTTCAACGAATGGTGCTGAGAAAACTGAAAATCCATATTCAGCAGAATGAAACTAAACCCCTATCTCTCACCCTGCACAAAACTCAACTCAAAATGGATCAAGGACCTTGGAATCAGACCAGAGATCCTGCATCTTACAGAAGAAAAAGTAGGTCCAAATCTTCAACGTGTCGGCTTAGGATCAGAGTTCCTTAACAGGACTCCCATAGCACAAGAAATAAAATCAAGAATCAATAACTGAGATAGATTCAAACTAAAAAGCTTTCTCTCAGCAAAGGAAATTATCAGCAATGTGAAGAGAGAACCTACAGAGTGGGAGAAAATCTTTGCCACTCATACTCCAGATAGAGCACTAATTTCCAGAATATGTAAAGAACTCAAAAAATTATACACCAATAATACAAATAACCCAACCAATAAATGGGCTAAGGAAATGAACAGACACTTCACAGAAGAAGATCTACAAGCAATCAATAGATATATGAAAAAATATTGAACATCTCTAGTAATAAAAGAAATGCAAAAAAAACTACCCTAAGATTCCATCTCACTACAATTAGAATGGCAATTTTCAAGAATACAAGCAACAATAGGTGTTGGCGAGGATGTGGGGGAAAAGGTACACTCATACATTGCTCGTGGGACTGTAAATTAGAGCAGACTCTCTGGAAAGCAGTGTGCAGATTCCTTAGAAAACTTGGAATGGACCCACCATTTGACCCAGCTATCCTACTCCTCAGCCTATACCCAAAGGATTTAAAATCATCATACTACAGTGATGCAGCCACATCAATGTTCATAGCTGTTGAATTCACAATAGCCAGATTGTGGAACCATACTAGGTGCCCTTCAATTAATGAATGGATAAAGAAAGTGTGGTATATATATGCAATGGAATATTACTCAGCCATAAAGAATAATAAAATTATGGCATTTTCAGGCAATTGGATGAAGTTGGAGAATATCAGGCTAAGTGAGATAAACCAATCCCAAAAAACCAAAGGACGAATGATCTCACTGATAATCAGATAATGACACATAATGGAGGGTGGGAGGGAGCAAGAATGGAGGAAGGAGGAACTTTACAGAGGGAAAAGAGGGGTGGGAGGGGTGGGGGAAAGGAAAAATAACAGAAGAAATCAAACATCATTGCCCTACATAAATGTATGATTACACAAATGGTAGGCCTCTACTTCATGTACAACCAGAGAAACAAGTTGTACCTTATTCGTTTACAATTTAAAAAAAAATAATTAAGAAAATAGAAAAAATTCATAATTTTTGAAACTTCAAAAATTCACAAGCAAATTAAATTAAACATTGAGTACCAAATCAAAATCCCAGGGGAAAGGATATAATATTTTTTTATCCTCAGGATTATAATAGGCTCTCTGATAGCAAATTATGCCCTGACATCATTTGTTTTCAATATCTTTTCTTTATAAATAACCCTAAAGGGTATCACTTTTCTTCTAAATATTATTTAAACTATATTGTAAATTTTATTTAATTTTAATTATACTTCTGTTTAGTTTAATTACTATGATAATTCTTCCATTGATCCATATATTAATTGCAGAAATTTTATTTTAACTAACATGTATTTGTTACACCTTTGTTTCTGAACACTCCATCCCAAACAGGGTAATGCATTTGGTACTGTAAACAAGTTTATAAGTTTATTCAAATAAACTACATGCCTTTTTGTCTTCTGGTACTTATAATTACTAATAATTTGGCATTAAATTCATACATGTTGAGAACTCCTATCTCTCTCCAGTGAGATAGATGTAATCATTACTCTTAGCTATGATTTTTACTTAAATGCTATTTTGTTTTATATTAATGTACTAACTTTCTCATTGTTGAGTTTTGCTTAATACATCTTTTTATTTATATCCATTTGGTTTGACTTTGCTGAACTTTATGATTTGAATGTGCCTAGTATATATCGGGATTTTAAAATATTCACTCAATCATGAGCAATTATCTTTGTAGAAATGGCTATTCCAGTATACAAGAATGGTGTCTTAATTTTTAATTATCTTCTATGTTTTTCTTCATTTTTATTTGATCAAGTTGCTTTTCCATATTTTTTGTTGTTGCTCAGAATTTTAGTTGTATCACGTTTCTTGATTTTGATTATAAACCTACCAAAAAAGTATGTTATAAAATATAACTGTCTTCAAATTGAACAAATTTATTTCATCTTATGTTTGTCCCAAAATGCCTTTGCTTTACCCTCATCTATGAAACACTTTCATGGATGTAAGTTCTAATTGAAGAATAATACCTATATTATGTAACTATTCTTTTCTTTCTTTAAGCTTTTTCAATCTCTTTTTTTAATACATGTTTCATTATAATTAATGTGCTTATGAACATTTCTTTGTTATTAATAGCCAGAAGTAATTCAACTTCTTAAATCAGATCATTAATATTCTTCTGTTCTGGAAAATTCTAAGTTCTAATTTTATAAATCTTTTCTTTACCTAATCATCATTAGTTACTTAACAGAAACAAAACAATCCAGACATATGGAAAGACTTTTCACTTAGGCCTCCACACATTGAGATCTCTTTTCCTTCATTCTTCTCTTTGTCTCTGTGCTATTTTTATGTATCAAAATTTTTGATATTCATATAAACCTTGATTTGATATTTTGATATTTTATAATTTATTTTGGTAATGATTTTTCAGTGTATTTTTCCTTCAGTTTTCTTCAGTCTGATGTGTGTGTGTGTGTGTGTGTGTGTGTGTGTGTGTGAAAGAGAGAGAGAGAGAGAGAGAGTGTTATTTTTCTCATTTGGAATTCTTCTTTAGAAATTATCAGTAGTTCATCATTGAAGATACAAAGTCTTTTAACAACCTGTGTTGAGACTTGACATCTCCTGTACTTAATAAAAAACAGGTGAGTTTTCTTATATAGAAACCTATATGTCTAATTGTTTTCTTGAAAGTTTTGGAAGTTCATTGACTCTTGTCAGATCCAATTAGTTCTAGGTGTCACTTGATAACAGCTTCTATTAGTTTTTACAGTTGCTGTAGCAGATTATCAAAGATTGGTTACCTATTGCAAGAATTTTATTAATTTGCAGTTTTCCAGGCCAGAATTCAAATATGTATCACCAGGCGGCCATCCCAGAGATCTATGAACTAAAGATGCAAGCAAAATTCCATCTTTCTGCTGGTCTAAGGGGAAAATCCATCTCATATCTTTATAAGCTCCAGGTGACTACTGGCATTCCCTGACTTCACTTCAATCTCCAAAGTCAGCATCTTCAAATTTCTCTTTGTTTTGTCTTCACATGGTCTTACTTTTCAGGTGTGTTCAAATATCTCTGTACTTCTTTGTACATGGGATGGCATTAAGTATTTTCCTGCATAAGGTAGGTTAATCTTCCCAGCCCAACAGGCTTAATTTAATTACATTTGTGAAGTTACCACATAAGATAATAGTCTCAGGTTATAGTATTAGGATATAAACATCTTTACTCAGACACACAGATTTTTCATCTTAGCACACAGCTCATAACACACAGAGTATTATCAACTTTCTCATTATTAGTGGTAATTAATATATTAAATGTTAGTAAAGATTTGTAATGTTTTCTTAATGTCAGACAATTGAATTCTAAACGCAATATGAATATAGTTTTTTAATCCCTCTTAATCGTATTCCATGCCCTCTGAGGAGGTTTGCAGAAATGGTTTCTTTTTTAGTGAAGGGAGAGTGTAGAGTTATGTAATTGAAATATATTGCTGATATTTTTTGAAGACAAATGAAAAATGTGTTTGCAATGTATTTCCTTTTTTGTTTGTTTTATTTATACATGTCAGTAGAATGTATTTTGATATATACATACATCGAGTATAACTTCCCATTCTTGTGGTTATACATGATGTGGAGTTACACTGGTGAGAATTCATATATGAACACAGGAGAGTTATGTCCCACTCATTCTACTGTCTTTCTTTCCCATTCCCATCCACCATCACTTTTCCCCATTCCTCTCTGTTCAGTCTGGTGAACCTCCACTCCCACCTGCTCCTCCCACAGCATATTGTGAGTCAGCATCCGCATATCAGAGAAAATATTAAGCCTTTGGTTTTTCGGGATTGGTTTATTTCACTTAACATGATAGTCTTCAGTTCTATCCATTTACTGGCAGTTGCCATAACTTCATTCTTTTTTATGACTGAGTAACATTCTATTGTGTATATGTACCACATTTTCTTTATCCAACCTAGGTGTTGAAGGGCATCTAGGTTGGTTCCATAGCTTAGCTATTATGAATTGAGCCGCTATAAGCACTGATGTGACCACATCACTATAGTGTACTGATTTTAAGTCTTCTGAATATAGGCTGAGGAGTGGGATAACCTGGTAAAATGATGGCTCCATTCCAAGTTTTCTTAGGAATCTACATACTGATTTCCAGAGTGGTTCACCAATATGCAGTCATACCAGCAAAGTATGAGTGTTCCTTTTACTCCACATCCTCACCAACATTTATTGTCACCTGTATTCTTGATAATTGCCATTCTGACTAGAGTGAGGTGAAATACCAGTGTAGTTTTAATTTGCATTTCTCTAATTGCTAGATATGTTGAACATGTTTTCATATATTTGTTGACCCTTTGTATTTCTTTTGTGAAATGTCTGTTCAGATCCTTAGCCTATTTATTGGTTTTTGTTTTTGTTTTGTTTTGTTTTTGGTGTATTTTAGTTCTTTATATATCGTGGAGATTAATGTTCTATCTGAGATGCAGGTGGCAAAGAATTTCTCCCATTCTGTAGGGTCTCTCTTCCTGTTCTTGATTGTTTCCTTTGCTATGAAGAAGCTTTTTGGTTTGACACAATCTCATTTATTGATTCTTCTTGCACTTCAGGAGTCTCGTTGAGGAATTTGGTTCCTAAGCTGACATGATGGAGATTTGGGCCTAATTTTTCTTCTAGTAGGCGCAGGTTCTCTGGTCTAATATGGTCTTCATTCACTTTGAGCTGTTTTATGTAGAGTGAGAGATAGGTGTCTAATTTCATTTTATTAAAAATGGATTTCTATTTTTCCCAGCACCATTTGTTGAAGAAGCTATCCTTTATCCAATTCACGTTTATGGCACTTTTCTCTAGTGTGAGATACCTGTATTTATGTGGGTTTGTCTCTGTGTCTTCTATTCTGTACCATTGGTCTTTGTGTCTGTTTTGGTGCCAATGTTTTTGTTAGAATAGCTCTGTAGTATAATTTAAGATCTGGTATTGTGATGCATCCTGCTTCACTTTTCTTCTTCAGGTTTGCTTTGTATATTCTGGGTCTCTTATTTTTCCAATTGAATTTCATGATTGCTTTTTCTATTTTTATAAAAGAATGTTTTTGGAATCTTAATAGGAATTGCACCAAATCTCTATAATGCTTTTGATAGTATGGCCATTTTGACAATATTAATTCTGCCTATCTAGAAGCATGAGAGATCTTTTCATCTTCTAAGTCCTTCTTCATTTTTTTCTTTAGTGTTCTATAGTTATATTGATTGTAGAGTATTTTCACCTCTTTTGTTAGGTTGATTCCCAAATATTTTATTTTCTTTGAGGTTATTGTGAATGGAATAGTTTTCCTAATTTCTCTTTCATTGGATTCATCACTGATATATAATGATGCATTTGATTTATGGGTGTTAATTTTATATCCTGCTACTTTGCTGAATTCATTTATTAATTCTAGAAGTTTTCTCAAGGAATTTTTTTGGATCTTCTAAACATAAAATCAGGTCATCAGCAAATAGTGATAGATGAGTTATTCTTTTCCTATTCATATCCCTTTAATTTCTTTCTAATTGCTCTGACTAGAGTTTCAAGGATGATGTTGAATAGAAGTGGTCAAAGAGAGAATCCTTTTCTTGTTCCAGTTTCTAGAGAAAATGCTTTCTATTTTTCTCCACTTAGAATGATGTTGGCCTTGGGTTTATCACATATAACTTTTACAATGTTGAGGTATGTTCCCACTATCCCTATTTTTTCTAGTGTTTTGAATATGATAGAGTGCTATATTTTGACAAATGCTTTTTCTGCATCTACTGAGATAATTATATGATTCTTATGGTCTACCAATGTGATTAATTACATTTATTGACTTCCATATGTTGAACTAATCTTGTGTCCCTGGCATGAAACCTACTTGATAGTGGTGCACTATTTTTTTAATGTTATTGTATGTAATTCTTAAGTAAGAATTTTTGCATCTGTTTTTATCAGGAATATTAGTCTCATGTTTTCTTTCTTTGATGTGTCTTTGTCTGGTTTTGGTATCGGGATGATACCAGCTTCATAGAACGAGTTTGGAAGGGTTGCCTCCTTTACTATTACATGGAATAATATTGATGTTAATTCTTCTTTGATGGTCTGGTAGAACTCAGCTGAGAATCTGTCTGGTCCTGAACTTTTCTTTCTTGGTAGGTTTTTGATGATGTCTTCAATTTCATTGCTTGAAATTTATCTGTTTAAACTTTCTATGTCCTCCTGATTCAATTTGGGTAGGTCATATGTCTCTAGAAATTTGTCAACATGTTCAAATTTTTCTATTTTATTAGAGTATAAATTTTCAAAATAGGTTCTGATTATTGCCTGTATTTCAGTACTGTCCATTGTGATATTTCATTTTTCATCATGAATTTTAGTAATTGGAGATTTTTCTCTCTCTTTGTTAGCTTGGCTAAGGATTTATCAATTTTATTGATTTTTTTTTTCAAAGAACTAACTTTTTGTTTTGTCAATTTTTTGGATTATTTCTTTTGTTTCAATTTCATTGATATCAGCTCGGTTGGTATTGATTTGTTCTTTTTCAAGGACGTTGCGATGTAATATTAGATTATTTATTTGTTGACTTTGTTCTTGTAATGAATATGCTCATTCATCCCTACACAGCTTTTATAGTGCCACAGAGATTTTGATATGTTGTATCACTATTCTCATTTACCTCTCAATATTTTTTTTAAATTTCATCCCTAATTTCTTCTGCTATCCATTCATCATTCAATAGTGTATTACAGTGTATTACATTAGTCTCCAGGTGTTATAGAAGTTTCTATTTTTTATTTCATCATTGATTCCTAATTTCCATTATGATCTTATCAAATACAGGGTAGTATCTCTATTTTTTTATATTTTCTAAGAGTAGCTCAGGGCATAACATATGGTCTGTTTTAGAGTAGAATACTTGTTTTGCTGAGAAGAAAGTGCATTTGCTTATTGATGGATGGAATATCTATGTATTGATTGTATTATTTATTTCTATAGTTTAGTTTGTTTGGAGGATTAGTGGTGAAAGAGGTGTCTTCAAGTCACCCAGTATTATTGTGTTGTGGCCTATTTGATTCTTGAAATTGAGAAGGGTTTGTTTGATGTATGCAGATGCTCCATTGTTTGGGGCATAAATATTTATGATGCTGTATCTTGTTGTATAATTCAATTGAGCAATATGAAATGTCCTTCTTCATCCCTTCAAATTAGATTTTGCTTGAAGTTCACTTTATCAGATATTAGGATAGAAACACCTCCTTGTTTAGGAGATCCATGTGAATTGTAAATTTTTCCCATCCTTTTACCCTCAGTCTCTGTATGTCTTTGTCTATGAGGTGAACCTCCTTGAGACAGTATATTGTTGGACCTTGTTTTTTAATTTAAGCTCCCAGTCTATGTCTTTTTATTAATCAGTTGAGGCCATTTACATTCAATGATATTCTTGAGAAATGATTTTATTCCCTGTCATTTTTATTTATTTATGGTTTTTATTTTGAATTAGTTTTTCCTTTGATTCATAGTTATTTTACTGTAGTTCCTCCCTTTGCTGGTTTTCACTTTCATTTTTAATTTCTTTGTGATATATCTTATTGAGTATATTTTGTAATGCAGGCTTTCCATTTGTGAATTCTTTTAACTTATTTATCATGAAATTTTTTTTTATCTTATCATCAATTCTGAAATTTAATTTTGCTGGGTAATAGTATTCTTGGCTAAAATTCATTTACTTTCAGAGCTTGGTATATATTATTCCAAGACCTCCTAGCTCTGAGAGTCTGCATTGAGAGATAAGCTGAGATTTGGATTGGATTCCCTCTAAATGTTACCTGTTGCTTTCTATGGTAGACTTTAAGATTCTATCCTTATTCTGTATGTTAGGCATTTTCATAATAATGTGACTTGGTGTTTGTCTGTTGTAATTATTTATATTTGTGGTTCTGTAAGCCTCCTCTATTTGATTTTCTATTTCAATCTTTAGGTTTGGGAAATTTTCTGATATTATTTTACTGAAAAGATTGTATATTCCTTTCATTTGCACAGAGCCTTCATCTGTCCCAGTAAATCTTAAATTTGGTCTTTTCAGTTTATCCTATGTTTCGGGAAGTTCTGTTAATGGTTTAACATCTTTTCTCCACAGTCAACTTTGTTTTCAAGGTTATATATTTTGTCTTCATTGTCTGTAACTCTGTTGTCCAACTGATCTTGTAAGTTGGTGACACTTTCAATTGAATTTTTAAATTGGTTTATTGACTCTTTTATTTCAATAATTTTTGTTTGTTTTAGAATCTCTGTCTCTTTATTGAAGTGCTCTTTCATGTCCTGTATTTTCTCTCTGATTTATACCATCATTTACTTTGCAGATAAATTTAACTACATATGTTCTAAACTACTTCTCTGACATTTCTTCCACTATGGTGTTAATGGATTTTGTAAATGGAATATCTTGGTTTATTTGGGGTGATTTTTTTCCTTACTTTACATGTTGTCTACCCATCTAATAGTATGAATCTGAGGCAATATATTTTCTACCCGGTGGACTTGTAGTGTCCCTGAGAGTTTCCAGTACCTTCCTATTTAGAGGGAGATAAATAATAACAAAAACCAATGCAAGAAATATGCAGCATTCAACCAAATATTTTCTACTATGATGTCTACAATATTAATTATTACAATAAACAGAAATAATATGATCAGTTACTGCATATAATAAAAACAGCAAGTTTGCAAAAGGGTTTACAATTTGAAATGGTGGGCAGGGAGAGAACAGAAGTGATATAAGATTATGAGGAAGAAGGAGAGAGGACAGAAATAAGAAAATTAAAGGAAGAGTAAAAGAATATAATATAAATTGGCTGTTAGTGGAAGAAACAAGAGAAAGAGCATGAAGAAAACAGGTAAGAAAAAAAATACATACATAAGGTAAAATTTTTTAAACATTAAAAATAAAAATAAATGAATGAAAATTAAAATATATGATCAAACATCCTAGTTCTCCAAAAATCGATCCATGAAAAATAAATGGCTACAAAAATGCTAGAAATTAGAAAAAAACAAATGTGAGTATGTATAAATGTCCATGTACCATTAAGTTCACAATTAAACAGAGAAGAAAAATAGGAAAAAAAAACAAAAAAAATAGGAAAAAATCTTGATGAAAGTTAAAGAATTCTTTCCACTGGAGTTCAAAAGATTCTGTTTCTCTTCTCATCAGTTTCAACTGGGGTTGTCTGGAGAGTGTGATGCTCCACCCTCCAGTACGCAGGAGTAAAAGCAGTAATCCCATAATTCCTGAGAGACAGTTTTAGGTTTTGGTGGGCTTTTGCCAATTGATTTAGAGATTTTAAGTAAGCACACCTCTAGCACTCAGTATTTGCTGGTCCATGCTGGAAGACTGGACCCCAGGGATCTCCTCTGTGTTCCATTCAGGTGGTTGAGAAACCAATTCTTAGTCTCCTACATCACCTGCAGACCTCAATTTTCAGGGTCTTGGATTCAGTCTCCAAATTCAATCTCTCCTGCCTTTCCAAATTCCCAGTCAGGTGCATCTCTCCCAGCCAGTCCTGCAAGCAGCTGGATGGGGAGAGGTATAGAACTGGGTGTGTTTAAATGACTAGTTGTTCCCTATGTAAATCTCTCTGCACATTTGATTTTCCCTTGGTTACTTAGGCACACTCTATGTTGTGAAGTATGTTTCCTGGGCCTGTATTTTGGGCCAAATTCAGGTTTGCCAGGAATCAGATCCCTCAGGTTCTGTGGGCATCATGGCTGCAAAATGTTTCCTTTGTCCTCTGCAAGCCACCTGGAGAGATGGCAGCTTCTTTTCCACAAAAGAATATGGTGCACCATGCCTTTCAGTTTAGTCAAGCAATGTCTTTGATCTCCTTATGTTCCATATCAGACATGCCTCAGGCCTCTTAAAAATGTGGGTTCTTTTAATTCCCTCATCCCTCTCCCTGGTTCATGGAGGGGCTACTCTGGTTGATGCCTCTGGCTGCAGCAGCAGCTATGACACTGCGGATTTCTTCCTTGTTTTATTATATTCAACTTCCTGAGTCCCTGATCTGCTTTGACTCTAGTAAAGCCATTCCCCCCCCCCCTTTTTTGCTCCACCCGCTTTGCTGAGAAGTTGCCTATCTGTTTTCTTGGTTTCATGTCATGGAGCAGCCAGGAAAGTAACCTCCCTCTATTCTGCCATCTTGAAAACCTGCTGCTAATATTTAATAGGTTCTCTTAAATTTTCATTTGATAAAAAGAGAAATGGTAAATATGTACACTTTATTCCCTGTCACATACAGCATTTAAAAAATAAACTTGTTTAAAATTATGATAGTTAATATACTTTTATCAATTCTATATTCCATCTTCAGCTCTTTAATATCCCTATCATGAAATATAACACTATTTGTATCTTACTCAAATTCACATTCTCATTTCAGTTGAATTTTAATTCTCATACTAATTAATCTTTTTTCAATTTAGCTGCTGTATTTGCACTTTAGAAATTATATTCCAAAACATTTCAATTACTTGTAACATCAGTGCTGAGAAGAACAAAAGGTAGTGGAAATAGCTTTTTCCGTTTGGTTTCACAGTAGCAAATCCAGGAACATTTAAAACTTTTGATCCTTGTAGGATTCAATCAAGGATATAGATGGGAGCAAAGAAAACTATTATATTTTATTTTCCTTGCCAAACCAAGTTAGTGCTTATCTGTTGTTGAGCAAACACTTACCAAGAACTAGGCTCTAGGCTAAAATAACTCCGGTATTCTATTCCTTCATGTACTTTTCATCACTGAAGTGAGCACAAATGTCCTGACAAGTGCAAATGCAGAATATTTATTTTAGACTTTCTGTAAGACTTTTTTATGATTTTTCCAGATTTAAAATCTTTTTGGTCACAAAATGCACAGTTACGTGACTCTGTTAGTATTGGCATTTTCTATAGAATGTAAAATGTCAGTTAGTATGACTTGGAAGCATATTTGCCACAGTGATTTATTGGCTAACATATGACTAAAGCACATTTAATATGGAAACATTTTTAATGGCATAATATTTAACACTAATATTGGGTCACAATATTGACTTCTAACACACTGAAGAATATAAATTCTTCCAAGAGAAGTGATTTACCTAATTGAAAAAAAAAAAAAAAAAACTGGAGTGATGTACCATTCTTCAGATAAGCATATACTTATTTATCCCTCAATATTATATTATTATGGAAGATATAATTACTAATTAAAATTAAAACTGAAAAATTAGCATAAAGATCTAAAATCTGATATAATAAATACTGACTTTAAGTTCATAATTAATAAATTGGTGGGGAAAAATCCATAAGCATTATAGTAATATTTATATTTCTTTAATTTTCAGTGATATGAAAGCACACCAGAACTTTCTACATGCTATTGAACAGTAGGATGATTAAGATAATGATAATGAGCTATATATTACAAAAAGCTAAAATAAAGCATATTGAAAGTTTTAACCATAAAGAAATGATAATTGAGGAGGTAGATATATTTAACCTGATTTAAGCATTACATAATGTATATGCATATCAAAACATCATGATACCCTATAAATCCATATAATTTTTATTGTTTTATGTATCAGTTAAGAGTAAATTTAACTTAAAATAAGATAAAATATAAACAGAAAAAATAATTGTATAATGTTTGTCCATGCCAATTCTTCAACCTGTGACCAGTCTCATCTCAGTTTAGGACAATTCAAATTTATTCAGGTGCTCAGGCTAAGAAACATGGAATACCTCTTTTTACACCACAGAGATTCCATAAAGTTATTATTTGTCAATCAAAAAGAAAATAATTTTTTTTTTAATGGTACTCCCAAACTATTCCCTTCCAACTGTGTCTCATCACCTCTCCTGCTTTTCAAAGTCCAATTTAAACCAATATCTTTGCTTGGAATTCTGATTCTTTAATTTTGCTTTTTGTCCACTGTCTATCAGTAGAGAAATCATTTAAGTGTCAGTTTGATTATCTATCCTCTTCTTAAACTTCAGAGTGGTTCCCATTTCCCAGTAAAAATAAGGTACTAAAAGTCAGGTAAGATTACTTACATATTCTGTCTTGCTCAAAATTCTGATATTTTTTCCTACCACTCTCCCTGTTAAATGCACCTCTTCAGTGCTATTGCCATCTATGGAGTCAACAAGTATCAGCTGTGTTCTAATTGTCCTCTCTGCCTGCATTGTCTTTTCTGAAATTAAATGCTAAACCGTCTACCCCGAAAATTTCAAATGGGTTTGTTACAATTTCCAAGGAGGTGTACCCTGAACACTCTATAATTAAACTTGATTCCTGTTTCTATCTCCTAATTGGGCACTCCAAATTATAGGATGTGTCAGTACTCCATCTTTTTCTGTGGTTTAACAATTTGCCCTACAGGTATATATTATGCTCTGTTCTTCCACTGAGCAGTTGATGAGCATTTGTATTGTCTCCACTTCTTGGCTATTCTAAAGAGTGCTACTGTGAATGTGTGTGCCTATGGATTTGCTTATGCACATTTTCGATTCTGTTGGATATTTGTCTCAGAGTGAAATTGTTGGATCATATGTAATTAAATGTTTTCCGGTTTTGAAGAAACTCCAAAGTGCATTTTTAAATGACTCTACCACTTTCCATTTGCAACAAAATGCACAAGAGTTCCAATTTCTCTACTTCCTCCCAACTTCTTGTTAGATTCTCAGCATTTTTTGCTTTATTAATTGTGATCATCCTACTTGCTTTAGTTTTGTTTATTATTTTGTCTGATTAATTATGGCTGTCATAGTTTTTTATTAATTATGACACCTTAGTTGTAATATATTTTGAAATCAGAAAGTTTAAGTCCCAAAATTTATTCTTTTCCCAGATTGTTTAGGTTACTTAGCATCTCTTAAATTTCATATGAATTTGAGGATATACATTTCCATTTATGCAAAATAAAAAGTTGTTGAAATTTTAGCAGGGATGAATTGAATCTATAGATTGTTTGGGGTTTATTGCCTTGTTTTTGGTGGGAAGTACTGGGGATTGAACCCAGTGGTGCTTAACCAACTGAGTCACATCCCCAGTCCTCTTTATTTTTTATTTTTATTTTTATTTTTGAGACAGGGTCTCTCTAAGTTGCTTAGGGCCTGCTAAGTTACTGAGGCTTGCTTTCAACTCATGATCCTCCTGCCTCAGCCTTGTGAGCCATTGGGGTTACAGTGATGTGCCCCCATTCAGAATGATATTACCTCTTTAACATGAAATCTTTCAACCGATGACTACTGGTGGTCTACCTATTTATTTAGGTCTTTAATTTCTTTCACTCATATTTTGTAGTTTTCAGCGTACAATGATTTCACCTTTATGGTTATATTTAACTCTAGGAATTTTCTTCCCTTAGATGGTACTGTTAATGTAATTTTTCTTAATTTCCATCTATAAATTTATAATGTAAGTTTATGGAAACATTGCTAAGTTTTGTGTGTTAATCTTATACCCTGCTACATTGTTGAAATTGTTCATTAGCTCTAGTGATTTTGGGGTATATTCATTAGACTGTTCTACATACAGGAATGTGTCACCTCTGAATAGAATAGTTTAAATTTTTCTTTCCGGTTTAGATACATCTTTTTCTAGACAAATATTGAAAGAGGTCATATGCTTTTGTGCTCTGGTAAGAGGGATAATTTCAGACTCTAAAATTAATAATTAAAGAGGGTAAAATAAAAAAATTGTGTTAGATAAATAAAAATTAATAAATGTGATGTCTTCAAATTTACTTCACTAAGCCATGAGGGGACAACGCTGTATAATTTTATAGTACAGATGCATCTGTTATCCAGTATAAACATATGAAAAGCTGTGAAGAAGTAGAGATGACTAGGAAGAGAGAAGATAATTTTGGCAGACATTTTCTTGTGGTTGATCTGACACATTGGATAATTTGGCACTATTTTAATTTTTAAATTATTTTTAATTAAAATATCTAGTGATACTTACAAAATATCTCAGGTTTCCTTTGTGTTTAGTTTACTTACTTATTTCATAAAAGAATGCTAATAAGTTAGTGCTTTCATATTGATGATAGGCATAGTTGAATATGACACAACTCATTGAATACATTTATTCCCAAACATTTAAAGTATGTATTTTTAATCCCAAAACTTCTAGAGAGCACATGTATTTTTTTTTTTTTACAGCAAAGACATGTCTGTAGATAATAAAGAGTTGCCCTAGAAGCAAGCTTTTTCTTGTTGATTCAGTTTTACATATATTAAACTGGAACCTTGCATACAGCAGTCTTTTATGCCTCTTCATACCATAATAATATGTGGTCCAAGCCATGTTTTTCTACGCTGCTCCTGCCCCAGGAAATTTGATGTTCAACATTAAGAAAAGGAGATACTGTCAATTTTTAAATATCAATGATTAAGTAATCAGTTTTAGCTGTATAGACAGAACTAAATAGAATACACCAGAATAAGACACACCCTAAATCTACTCAATCAGAAACTCTTGAGGCAAAGACACCACATGTGCATGTTGAAAAGAAGTTATTTAGATTGAGAATGATTAAGAAATCCCTAGAGTTAATAACATGCTCAGGAGAGGAAATAAGATCTAAAGGCTCAATAGGCATGTAGTTTGGGACAGCTGATAAAACAGAGCAAGCAGATTAAGAAGATGCAAATCAAAGAATATATATTTTTAAAACAGAAAAAAAAATTTAAATCACATGAAAATGAACATACCAGGCCATAAAGTAACTGGATTACCAGACCAGAAGTAAACCTGATGAGAGAAACATGAAAGCTAATATTTGACAAGGCCTTTTTGTTTTTTTGTTTTGTTTTGTTTTGTTTTAAGGAGAATAGCACTCACTTACTTTATTTTCTCAAATTTTAGGGGGTTTTTGTAATAATACAAAACATATATGTAAACAACACTAGTATTAAATATATTCCAATAGGTCTTTTAAGGAATTTCCCATAGTTCTATCTCCCTATCAGGATGATTTTTCTTCTGTACTATCTTCCACTCATTGTCCATGGTATACATTAATGAATATTTTGCCTATTTATAATCTAGTGTACTTCTTTTCTCTTTTAATATCATATCATGATCAGTATCCTACCTTATTCATTTTGTTCATAATATAAGGGAAGAGTAAATTTTAATTGAGATTTATTTGTTTACTTTACCGAACTACTTCCTAATTATTGAACTTTAAGATAATTCTCCAGTTTCTGGCTTGGGCTGAAGTTTCTTGAGATCAGCACTCATGTCTGTATTTAACTCTTTAATCACCAAAGTCTTTGCCAATGAGATAATCAAAATATTCCCAAGATGAACAAGTTTTCTCTGATAAGCAAAGCAGGGCTAAATCCATGCAGAAGTGGAAAGTGCACTGGTTACACTAGTGTCCCTATTCCAGGTATGCAGCAGAGATGAACCAGATGCCCAGTGGTTCATCAAACACAGCATGCGTGGGAAGCAAAAGGCATCTCTTTCCCAAAGGCTACCATGAAAGAAGTCACGTCAAGGCAACTGTGCCAGGACTACCCCACTCTCCATATCAGAACCTCACAATTTATTGAGTTTCCCAATTTAAACAAAGAGGTTTTGCAAATATGTGGAGAGATGATTGGAGTGCAGTTCACAGTTTAAAATAAACAACTCTTGAATGTTTTTGATTAAAGTTAATCATGAGATCCTCTATGCAAATACTCTGGATTTGTGGTGCATTCACTTAAACACACTAACAAATCAATAGTTTTTGGAAACACTTCAGCATGCAGTACTTCTGACTTAAACCTTAACTTTTCACATAATTCATGTGAGTAATATATATAGTTATATCATTTGCCTATAAATATAAAGATATCAGGATTGTAAAAAAAATGAACACAAATTATTATATTTAGCTTTATTTCTCCCAGGCATTTTTAAGTCCATGTAATTATAGCAAAATACTTTTTTTTAGTAAATAGACAAATATCCTTTTCTAATTCTATATTGTACTATTTATATACTGACAATTCAAATTATGGTTTACTTTTCATTTGTGTGAAAGTAATATACATTCAGTAGAAATCATACTCTGAATTTTGATCTTTTCCTGGGCTAATGATATGCATATGAAACCCTTTCTCAAGGCTGGGCAGCTGCAGTGAGCCTTAGCTCCCAGTTAGCACCTGATCAAGAAGAAAAACATCTAAAATTCTACAGTGTATTGCATTGCTAAGCCACGATGGCTGGTGTATTTAGGTATGTAAAATGCATTTTAGATGTTGTTATTTTCAATTTCTGATGTGTTTATCAGGATGTAACCCCATGGTAAATGGAGGTGCATTTCTACAGAGTTTCCTCCCTAAAACTTTCTTTTTTCTTTCCGTATCTTTTATCCTCGCTGCTCTCTTCCTGTCTATGTATCCATTCACCTTTAACTCTATCTGACTTATGCTTGTACCCACACATGTACACAGTCACATATTTCCAAGTACACAAAGTAACCATCCCTCTAACTAACAGTGAATAGAATATATGGGGATTGTTTTAGTCATCTTTTTTCTTGTTAAGGCCTAAATACCTGTCAAGGACAAGCTAGAGGAGTAAAAGTATATTTTGGCACATGGTTTCAGAGGTTCAGGTCATGATAGGCTGTATCCATTGCTCCAGATTCAAGATGAGGCACAACATCATGGTAGAAGGGTAGGGTGGAGGAACACTTCTCCATTTATGGCAGCCAGGAAGCAGAGACAGAGGGGAAGGGACCACAGGGAAGATAAACCCTTTTATGTTTCTAATTATATTTCAGCTCTTTCTTCCCAAATAGACAAAGTACTTTGTTTTGGAGAATTATCTTAAAGTGTTTGAGAAACAGAGTAGTATTTATGTCATCATCCTCTCAGTGAAAGGCTAGAAATGCAACTTTTTTGTCCATCTCTTTCTTCACTGGTTTTCTCCAGGAGGCAGTAACTCTAAACTGATTCCTTTCTTGAATTTCCATGTTTGTACCCAATTAGCTGCTATATGCAGAGGAAACTGTAAGGCAGAAAAGAGATTCAACAGGTGTGGTGGAGCATCCTTGTAATACCAGCCACTCAGGAGGCTGAGATTTGAGGATCCCAATTTCAAGCCCCACCCAGGCAACTTACCAGGAACCCATTGCAAAATAAAAATAAAAGGAGCCAGGACTGTAAATCAGTTTTAGAGCTCTTGCCTAGCATATGTGAAACACTGCATTCAATCTCCAATTCTGAAAAAAAGAGATAGAAAAAGAGAGGGAGAGATGTAAATCTTGAGGAAAGTCTGTCACTCAGCACAGAGTACTTTCTCCAAACTATACCCCGTGGTAGGACAAGGGCCAAAGGCCACACACTGATACAGTCTGATGTAGCATCTAATCCCCATGAAAATTGATTAAGGAAGTTTTCTGATTGTAAAAACCTACTTTCTAGTGTAAAATTTTAAGATTCAACTACAATTGTCATCAGTATAGAAATAATATGACTTTTAATCAAATAACTATCTTGTTTATCAACAAATTCAGAAATAATAATTGAGTATAATATTCTTGATAGAAGGAAGCAGGTTTGGCATCTCTTTTAATTTTAGGTTTCATAAATGTAACCAATAATAAACCTTTTACATATAAAATAAACAGATGTGCACCAAGAGAAACTTTCAATTACGTAACTTTCTTAGTTATAGAATAAAACTCACATGTTGATTGCCTTGCTAGCTTTAAAAATTTTTATGGACATAAAATTATTGCATCTTTACTCAAATTATAAAATATTTATTGCATCACCCTGACAGTCATTCACTATCTTAATTTTTTACAATTATACCAAGAATGTTTCAGCAAGGTTTGTCAATCCTAGTTGTTTAAGTGAAGAAATACTTTAAAATACCTTTAAATAACTTAAGGTCTAATAAATAATGAATACTGAAAATGCAAATATTTTGCCCATTAGTAAAATGCCTTTGGAACAATCTTCTTTTTCAAATTTATTTCCTGATATGGTAGTCTATTTATTTTTATGATTCCTCTTCCCAAGCCCCAAATGAAAGCCCTAAAATAGTTTCAGGAGAATGAGGTGCCTGGGAACAGTCTTTACTTCAATTACGGCACCAAATGTGTAATGATAGAAGTAGTTACAGAGGATACCTTCATATTTTTTTCAAACTAGTTAAATCATGGAAACTTCTATTCATTTGTTTTCTGAGAAAAATGTGGCATTACATTCAACTGCAAGTTAGTTAAAGATAAGATTACATATGAATTAAAGATTAATAAGACAGGCATAGAAAGAAAAGCATCCCATGATTTCACTCATATGTGGAATACTCTTTAAAAATATTGATCTCATAGAATGTGAGAGTAGAACGGTGGTTGTCAAGGGGCTGGGGAGGGTAGGAGGAAGGGCTGGGGAAAAGTTGATAAGGGTGCCCAGTTATAGGTAGATAAGAGGTTCTGGTGTGTTATTGCACAGTGTGGTGACTACAGAGTACTATGTATTTCAAAAAGCTAAAAGATTATCAATGTTTTTGCCATAAAGAAATGATAAATGAGGAAAGAGATGTTTAAACAGACTTAAACATAACACAATATACATGTACTGAAAAATCACATGGCACCCCATTAATATGTAAAATTTTTATGTATCAGTGGAAAACAAATTCAATTTAAACAAAAAATACTAAAAAGATCCTCCTCATTTTTAAAAGTTTGATAAGTGTTTCATAATCATATATGCATACATATTTCTCTCAAAATTCCTTAAATTTATAACTAGTCTAATTTTTATTTAGAAGTTTCTGTAATTAAACAGTCTGCCTCATTTTCATGTTAGACCAAGATAAGAAATCATAAATGTGATACTTGGTAACGAAATTATCTTTAAGAATACTAACTTGATTATTCAACATGAAAATGTGGAGCTATACAGAATAGTGGTTAGGAGAGTAGCTCCCGTGTTAGATTGCTTGAGCTTCATTTGTACCCCATCACCTCCCAGTTGCATAGTCTTTGACAAGTTATCATCCATGTTTCCATTTCTTCTGGTAAATTGGGAACATGATAGTACCTACTTCATACTGTCTTTGTGAAGACTGAAGTGAATAAAAAGGTTAATTACTTAAAACAGATTGACACATGACAACCATTTAACAAATGTTTACTATTTTTTTTTTAATTTTTAGAGTAATTTAAATGTTTCAGTTTAAAGGAGTTATGACTATTCAGGTTACTTTTTAATCTTTGTGGGTAAAAACCAGTTGTGATTTCATAAAGCAGCACTGTACTAACATCATTTCCCCATAACACATGAAGGAGCATAAGAAAGCCTGTCAATTTTTCTATATTCTGTATATGTATATTATTGTTTTACTCTACTTGGATAGGAATATCATTCTCAGTTTAATTAAATGATCTCATTCTAATGTTCTTTTTTCATTCACTTAATATTCTCTTTGATTTTAATTGGTAAGTCACCTAACCAAATACCTACAGAAGCAAAAGATAAAGGGCGACGATAAATAGAGGGAAAAACAGTGCACCCTAGCCTGACCTAGAGACTCTCTCTGGGAGAGAACCACCAGCTGGCTGAGCCTTCTGTACACTGAGCCACCTGATCAGGTAGCAGACAGTGGAGGCTGCTGTTCGCTACTTGCAGGTCAACTGTCAGTGTGACTGCTGATTTGGCCTACTCTGGAATTCATTTCAAACCCGCGAGGTTCATAGGACTGCTATCATTACATTACTTTGAGCACAGAAAGGCTCAATTTTGTTTTTTATTATTCATAAGTTAAGCCCCTTGAGTCTGAAGGCAGCAGCCAGGAACTTTGATGTAACTATTTATAAACAATTGCAGTCCCTTTTTTTAGAGATGTTGTGCAGTGAGTGTAAATGGGAGAGGGGGTGTTGTGTATTAAATATGGATCACCTTTTCTTTCTGTCCTAACATAACTGTACTTTCTTCTTGTCATAAAAACAAAATACCAAAATATCAAAACTATTATGCAGTAGCAAGTTTTCTGACATTTTAATTGAAATAATTTTAGATTTATAGAAAAGAGTTACAAAAGTAAAACCAAAGGTTCCATTTTACCCTTCACCTAGCAGTCTTTCAAGTCCATATCTTGAATAACTATATTGCATCTCTCAGAACTGAGAAGATAAAATTGGCACCAAACTGTTAATTACACTACACATGTTATTTAAATGTGGCCACGTTTCTCTTATCCTTTTACTATTACAAGATCCAATGGCTAATTTTTTATACCTCTTCCTAATCACCAAGATGCCATGTAAAGTCTTTATTATTACTACTACGCTGCTGTTAAACTTGCTTATACTTCTGGGACATTGATCTGATGGTCCCAAATCCAGAGCTCTGTCCTCTTGATCACATTGTCTTTCAGCACACAAGGCAGATTCACTGCAATGAACATCATATTTTTTTCACTAAAATAATTTCTTTGTGGTCATTCAGTGCAGTTTATAATCACCTTGAACAAAAAGTTTGAATTTTAATTGCTGAACAAATTTGACAATTATTTAATATTATATTTGAAGTGATTAATATTAACTAATATTATTGAATTAATATGGTATAAATACATGAATTAATTCCCATAAGTGGCTGATTTTTAAATGTTCATTTATGGGCTTTTACTCTGAAAGACTCAGTAGTTCTGAATAAGATTTGATATTATGATATTAAAATGACACCAAATACAGTACAAAGTAATTTATTAGAAATGTTGCTTTAACTCTTTTTTAAAATTAAATGAATAAAATATAATTTCTTTAAAGATAAAACATTGACAGTAAGGGTTATATAAGGAAGGATAACTGTTTGCTTACTTTTCCTTAGCCTGACTCACCCCAAATGAAATCACTGTTAATAGTTTCTAATGAATGCTTCTACAGTAGGTTAAAAGGGATCATTTAGAATAGTCCTTTCTCCTTTTTACTTTTTCCTCATTGCAATAACATTAACAATGTATACATACATTGTTATGTATTATAATCCCTACTGACTGTTGAGTATTCCACTTATAAACATAGTATGATTTGTTTTACAAATTCTAAATTGATAGCTTGTTTGTCATTTTTGTTTTTGTTAAAGGAATTAATTCTATCCATTATGGACAAGGCAGGAGAGCCCTTGAGAAATTCTATGAGGTGAATTCCTGAGAGAGAAAACTGAAAAAATAGTAAGTGTATTTCATTTCAATAGCTATTGGAAAATTGACTTTTCAATAGGTATTGAACCAATCAAAATTATTTCCAAAAATATTATAATATGATCAACAGTATGTGTAAACAACTATGTCCCACATCTTTCAGTCAAAAAAAATTGATAAACTTTAAAAAATTGTATAATTAGGTTGTAATAAGTTATCATGGCTGTATTTTGATTCATATTGCTTTAATTATGAAGGGAAACATTTTTTCAGATGCTCTTGGCCATTTGCATGTTATTTCTGTGATTTAATTTTACATAAGGATTTTTACTTTTTTCTATTTCCTATTGATTATATTTTTAAATTAAGGATATTAGCCCTTTATCTCATAGGTACTGCAGTTCCCCAGCCCCCTAATTCTTTATTTCCATTTGGTTTTATTTATCATTGTTTTCATTCAGAAGATTTTTGTTTCTGTTATTTTAGGCTGTCAAAATTCTCATTTTTCTTTTTTTTATTTTTGAATCACATTTAGAAAAGTTTTACCCACTCCAAATTTTAAAAAGCAAACTTGACAGATGTTGTGATCATGTCTGTGTGAATAGAGGGGTATTTAGTAGCTTTATTTAAGTATAGGTTACAGATGAACAAATATACCGTATTTAACCGTACAACTCCATATCACAATCTAGGTGGGAATATGCTTATCACCACTAAAAGATGTCTTCTACCCTTTTGCAGTCACTCCCCATTCTCATCCATTCTGTCTAAATAGATGTGTCTTTGCTGAATATTACCATATAAATGGAATCTCACAATATATGGTCTTTTGTGTCTTAGTTCACGCAGCATAATGTTTCTGAGATTCATCTCTGTGCCAACAGGTATTACGTTTTCAAATCCATGAATATAGATGTACATTTATTTATATTTTAAAATTTTTCAGAGAAATATTTTGTAGTTCTCAGCATATAAATTTTGGACATCTTTCATTGAACTTATTCCAAAATAAATTTTAGTTTTTATAAAATGGCAATATTTTCTAAACTTAAATTTCAGATTTTTCATCCTATTTTAAATAAGTGCATTTAAAAAATGTATTCATCTGTTTTGCAACTATGCTTTTTCTCATTAAAAACACTGTCCCAGGTAAAGATGATTTATTGTTGAAAGTATACTGGACAATAATCAAATACATATATATAAACACATATATGCATATGTATAATTTGTTTGAAAAAGTATAGATTCATGTATACATGATTTTATTTTATCTACATGTTTCTGATGTCTGTCAATGTCTTGTAGAATGTTCAAAGCTATATAGGTCACAGGACATTCCATAGCCAGGCTTTGTAGGATATCTAGTTGTCATGGTTTTGCTATACTGAATCACAGAAGCATCACCACACCAATGATTACAGAAACAATAAATTTCTGTAATTTTATCAAGTACTCCCAGAAGACAACAGCATGCTTTTCTGTGAATTACTCTGTAAAACTCACAGATGTCTGAGATGATATGTTACCAGGCAGGGAGCATGTCTGTTTCCTTCTCATAGCTTACACCGTACCTGATATGGGAACATTTGGTATACCTACTAAATTCCTTGTTTTTGATTGAAAGCTCAACAATTTCCAGTGATAAATTTGCAACCTAGTTGAGATGAACTTATGGATGGAGATTTATCCTTACTTAGTATTTACTCAGGTGTTGCACATAAAGGCTTATTGTTTTCCTTTTACAGATTAAAATAATGAAGGCCCAGAGGTTATACTGACTCTTTTTTTTTTTTTTTTAATTGAAGGGGAATTTCAGTTTGACTTAAAATGTCTCTGAGTTGGGAGAGACCACTGAGATCATGTAGCTGAATGGAGTAGTTAGAAAACCATGCCGTCTATGGCATCAGGGTCATGGTGACCAAGGCTCTGTGAAAACTTCCACTTGAGTGTATCAACTGCTTAGTAAAGATGCCTACTTGCAAATAATCCTTTTTCTGTTAGTAAAGTCCCCATTTAAAAAGTAAATGAAGATATGTGTCTCCTATCTAGTCATTTTAGTCATATGTTTGCCTCTGGAAAACTATCAATTTGCTCCAATATTGAAATAATAGCTTTCTGCAATAGAAAAACTCAGTTATGTTTAGTCTGATCATCAACTTCTCCAGGCACAATAAAATATAGTTCTTCAATGTTCTCAATTTAGTCTCACTTTTAATCTCCTACCAGCATGGTGACCATTAAACTGCTTAATCATTAGAAGTCTTCTTAAGATATGCTGCTAACAACGAAACATAATACTCTAAATGAACCTTTATTGAACTCCTGCAGTACTTTTTAAAAACATTAATTGCACTGTTTTGTTGGTGTTTCTATATTTATGTATTTCTTTACTATTCTTGGAGCTTGATGTCAGATACTTTTAATTTGATTATCCCTGCATGTTGAGTTAAACTTTGAGACGTGTTAGCATCTTTACATAACATTATACCATGCCTGCCTAAATATTTATGCATTGATATCTATTTGTGAAGATTGAGATGTTGATACTCTTTACCATAAGCAGAATATAATTAATTATTCTTGTCATTTTTGATTGATTATTTATCTTCGTGATACAATGGTGGATGGAACTAGCATGTTTCTGCATGTAAAAATTACTGTTGTGTCAAGCTTTTCAAAAGTGAAATTTATGAGTAGAGAAGATAATTTTTCCAAGAAGACACAATCCTTAAAAATCTTAGATATAGTTGTTTAATCATAAATTTCTCTTTTCTAAACATCCCTAAAAAATGAATCCACTGAAGTTGCCAAGAATACTTGGTTTTGCATATTAAGTGATTAAAAAATGCATAAGTTTAATAGACACAAATTTTTTGGATATGTCAAATTTTGTACTGTCAGTATTTTATTCATTGAAATTTATTGGTTTATGTTTTAGTCAGGGTTTTCCATTCTGTAACTGAAAGACTGACCAGAGCAATTGTAGAGGAGAAATAATTTATTTGTGGACTCATGGTTTCAGATGTCTCAGTCCATAGGCAACTGGCTTCATTCCTTGGGGCTCAGGTGAGACTGAACATCATGGCAGAAGAGTGTGGCTTAAGGAAGTGGCTCACATGATGTACAGGAAGCAGAGAGAGAGAGAGAGGGAGAGAGACAGAGAGAAATCTCCACTTACCATATACAAATATGTACCCCAAAGCCACGCCTCCAGTGCCAGACCTCCTCCAGCCACATCCTACCTACCTTCAGTTACCTCTTAGGTAATCCCTATCTGATGACTAATTTACTGATTGAGTTAAGACTCTCATAACCCAATCATTTCTCCTCTAAACCTTCTTGCATTGTCTCACACATGAGCTTTTGGGGACACCTCACATCCAAACCATGATATTACTCTCAGGGCCCCCAAAAGCTTACATTTATCTCACAATGCAGAATGCATTTAGTCAATTCCCAAGAGTCCGTATAGTCTCAACAGTTCCAAGATTGCCCAAGTTCAAGTCCAAATTCTTCTCTGAGGCTTAAGGCAATTCTTATTGTGAGCTCCTGTAAAATTAAAAGCAATTTACTAGTATCAATATATAATGGTAAAGAGTAATCATTTCTATTCACAAATTATGATTCCATAATTTACCTATTGTGAATTGTGCTGCTACAAACACTGAAGTGGCTGTATCACTATAATATGCTGCTTTTTGTTCTTTTGGATAAATCCCAAGGAGTGGCATAGCTCAGTCATATATTGGCTCAATTCCTACCCTTTTTCACAAATTATTCTACTCTCAAGTCTCACCAACATTGTATGAGCATGCTTTTTCTCCCACATCCTTGCCAGAATTTGTTATTTGTATTATTGATGACTGATGAAATCTTAATGTGGTTTTGATTTGCATTTCCCCAATTGCTAGGGATGTTGAATATTTTTTATGTATTGATTGGCTATTTATATTTCTTCTTCTGAGAAATGTGTGTTCAGTTCTTTACCATTTATTGAATGCATTATTTTTATATTTTTAATTAAAAAGTTATTTTGGTGTTAAGTTTTTTGAGTTCTTTATGTATTTGGGGTATTAATCCCCTGTCATTGAGCAACTGGCCAAAATTTTCTTCTATTCTGTAGGCTCTCTTTTCATGCTCTTGTTTCCTTTGCTGCTCAAAACTTTTTAAATTTGATGTCATCTGATTTAATGATTCTCAATTTTATTTCCTGAGCTTTAGAGAACTTGTTAAGGAAGTTAAGGTCTGTATCCATTCATATGTTGGAGTATTCACCCTGTGTTTTCTTTTAGCAGTTACAATGTTTCTGTTCTAATTCCAGAGTCTTAGTTTCACTTTAATTTGACTTTTATGCAGCCTCAGAGATATCTAGTTTCACTCTTTTTCAGTTTGCTATGATTTTTCTGCAGGTGCTGCACTTTTCTCTGCACCATTTGTTAAAAAGGCTGTCCTTTCTCTAATGTGTTTGCAGTACCTGTGTTGAGTGTCAGGTGACTGTATCTATAAGTTTTTCTATGTATCATCTCTTCTATTCCATTGGTCTTCATGCCCACTTTGCTACAAATGCCATGCTGTTTTTGTTACTATATTTCTGTAGTATAATTTGACATTTGATATTGTGATGCCTTCAGCATTGCTTTTCTTGCCCGATATTGCTCTGACTTTTCTGTTCTATCCTGGGTCTTTTATTCTTCCAAATGGATTTCAAGACTTTTTTTCTAGTTCTGTGAAAAATGTTAGTGATATTTGATGGGGGTTGCATTGAATTTATACAAAACTTTTGCTAATATGACCATTTTGGCATTATTATGTCTGCCTACCAAAGAACATGGGAAAATTTTCCATCTCCTGAGGCCTTCTTCAATTTATTTCTTCAGTGATCTATGACTATAAATAAACAAGGGCTAGAAGGTTTTATAGCACAAACTTAAAATCAACATTGTACTAAACACAGAAAACTAAAAGCATTTCTTTTAAAATACAGAACAAGGATGTCCACTCTCATCACTCCTATTCAAAATGATTCATCAAACTCTAGCCAAAGCAACCAGACAAGAGAAGAAAATCGAAGGAAACAAATAGGAAAAAAAAAAAAAAAAAAAAAAAAGAAGTCTAATTATCTGTTTGCTGATGACTCGATTCTATATCTAGAAGACAATAAAGAAGACTTCTAGAATTAATAAGTAGATAAGCAAATTCTGCAAAGTAGCAGGATGCATGAGCAACATATAACAATCAATGTTGTAGTGGAGGCACGGCAATAATGAATATCTTGAGAAACACATCAGGAAAACTATCTTGTACATTATAAACCAAGTATCCTTGGTCTTTTATTCAAAAAGACACTCTCATGTTATATGTCAATCACTCAAGCCATGGTTGTTTGAAAACATATCCTTTATTCTTAAAGTATTTGTACTTTTTCTGAAGAAGTGCCCTTTTATTTCTCCTGTGTTTTCTACATCTAACATCAGTCCTTGTTGCAGAATTTATCATTTTATTATTATTGCTTGTATGTTTTGAAAATATAGCAATATTTTCTTCCCACTGCCTTCTTTCTACTCAGTTTTTCTTTTTTTTTCCCTCCCAACAATCCCCATAGCATCAGTCAAACCAGCTGGTACAGGCAGACATTTCTTCTTTTTATTATTCAATATGAATTGTCATGACCCTGGGAATGCTACTGCATTTGTATTCTGGAATCAAGAATATCCTTGATTATGATTCTGGAATCATAATATCCTACAATCCAGCAAAGTCCAAATTCAATCAATGATTTTTCTGTAGAGCTCTAGAACTTATCATTTCTATGTCACTCTGTTAGTGAACTTTGATCTCCCACTACCTCCCTGCCCCCTGAACTAGCCTTTCCCATACTCTGGTAATCACTATTAAGTGTTCTAATCCACCTTATTTTTTAAAAAATCCATAGGGGAGCTAACACATGGATTTGTCCTTATGCTTCTGAACTACATGGCAGAGGACTGTAATTCACAATAACCTATTGTATTTTTATCAATAACTGGAAGTGAGGAACTCAAAGACTCCAAACGCAAAATAAATATAAGATTAGAGAAATACTTGTTACCCTGATTTGATCAGTACATATTTTATATGTGTATTGTAATATCACACAGTGCCCCTTAATTATGTACATCTCTGATTATTTAAATGTTTGAGGAGATAGAAAATGTTACCTATACTGATTTGATCATTGCACACTGTATTAAATTATTGCGTCATACTCAATAGATTTGTGCAATTAAAATAATAGTTAAAAAGTAAACTACAAAATTATTCTGTAACAAGTCTTTGAGAATCTGATTATTTCACCTAATTTCTCATATAATTTGGATATGCCACATTTTTTTAAGCCAATTGAGTTGTTTATACTCTCCTTCCTAGGATTCTTGAGGGTTAAAAACCAATGTTATGTCAAAATACTTTGTAATTGAAAGGTGCACGTTATTCTTTCTGCTTGCTGGAAGTAAACTTTTCTGCTGTGAAATTTTCCTTTTTTCAGACTTATTCCACACTCAGTTTCCTGTGCCAACAGTTTCTTACAAAGTATTTTACTGTCATTTCTGCTGCCACTATTCCAACTTGGGAAAAGGAAATGAAATTTTTTCTTTTTAATTATCCCAATTTTACTCATCCTAGTCCTTTGCCCTTAGATGTTATTTAATAAATCACAGAAGTGAATATTTTGTTTGTTTTTCTGTGAATGGAGTTTTTTTTTTTTTAACAAAATTATTTACTTTTGTACAATCCCACTACTAGGAAAATGATTTGTCCACTGTAAAAATAAAAATAACTCACTTTGGACCACAAATTGCAAACACTAAACACTAACTGAAGACACAAAGATTTTAACTAAATTAAATTCCAATAAATTTAATAGGTTAAAGAGTGCTTTGGCAATAACCATAAAGGCTGTTGTCTGATTACTTAGCACCATTGCCAAAAAATCTAGAAGAGAGGTTAAGTATCCAGAAATTAAATATGAAGCTGATAATGTGTTTTTATTTATTTATTTAAAATTTTTGTTTCTATTTTTACAGACTGCATTTTGATTCATTGTACACAAATGGGCTACAACTTTCTGTTTCATTTTTGTGCACAATGGAGATTCACGCCACTCGTGTAATCATACATGTACATGGGGTAATGATGTCTGTCTCATTTCACCATCTTTCATGACACTGCCCCCTCTCCCCTCTCATCATGGAGGAATTTAGATTACAATAATATGTATGTGTAATAAGCATGTCAATTGGTTTACACAAAAGTAATACCTAAGGGCCAATATAGACTAAATAAAATAAGAATAATAACCTTGTTATAAAAATTGAATCTAATTACACACTTCTATGAATACCTTATGAAACTTTTGGCTCCCATTTGTTGCAGAACTGGCAGGAACATGCCCTTCCTGCAAATGTGCATCTTTGACTATCCAATAATAGAAAATGAGTAAACATGATTCTAAAAAGTCATATTCATTTTCATGTGGAATAGATTAGTTGGAATGTGCTACTCTTTAAACATCAGATTAGCTCCACAGCAATCAGAAATTCTTTTCTGTCTTTTGCTCCTTTTCCCTTCTGAGCCTTATGGTTCTCTGAGTACATGAATATTGTTTCATTTTGTTTTGTTTTTATTTTCTTTCTGTTTATCAGTAAGTGCACAATCCTGAGTTATATTCTGTCCCATGATGAAAAGTGGGGGAACCTGTGTAAATGAACCCAGCAAATGAGAAAATGTGGCTGCATGCAAGGGAAGAGGCAAGTGAGATTTATTAGGTTACACATTAAAGCAATTGAAGGTCAGAGGAGTATGGTAACACTTTTAATAGGGCCAAAGCTCTTCCCTGAGAGAAAACTTTGATTTTATGTAACTTATTCATTTGCACTAGTGCCAGCCTAATTTATAGGAGTCAGAGCCTGTATTATTTAAAATTAGAACAGTGAGAATGAGTGTGAGTTCCAGATATTTAAGAAAAGAAACCTGATCTGGGTATTAAAATTTATGAGCTAAAATGGTATCATACTTTTCCATGGATGTTCAATTTGCTAACCACAAACTGGGTTGCCCTTTATTAGAACCTATTCATCCAGCTTGTTACTAGTGTTAAGAACAAGCAATTCTTGAGAAAAATGAAAATCTAGTATTTATGTATTGCCAAGGTTCATAGGAGTGAGAAGAAATAGAGTTTGGGGTGCTATTTTAAAAGATTTTGTAGTTGTCCCTTCACAGAGGCAGGTAAATCTGCTAAACAGAAGCTGAGATGTACAGTGTATGTGGGAAATCAATCCAGTCTTAAAAGGAGCATTTGACAGTGCTTTAGATGAAAATGACTATTATTTACTTTAAGTATTTAACTCTTAAATTTATTCCCATTTCTATGTGAGGTAACAATATAAAAAAAATTATCAGTTGAGAGTTAATATGTTAATAACATATAAGGACCTATGTATATCTTTCAAACCTATTCTTCCTTCTAGTCAGATTAGATTGGAATTATCATTTTCAAACATCTTTGAATTATTACATTTATTTCTATGCATTGTTAAATTATCAAGATCAATGTGATTTGCTCTTATGGAGAAATCGTTCCTTGAAATAAATGCATATGAAAAAAATGTATATGTATTTGTATGAAACACATAAATTTCATATAAGTTTAGAAACACTATGTATTTCTTAGGCCTAACTTGGCAAAATAAAAATAAATAAAAAATATAGCTATGGATCTATGCTATTTGCTTTTCTGCACTTTTGTATTGTTTTCATGTTGTTCAAGGTATTAGTATTTTTTTTATCCCCAGAAGTGAATCTCTGAGGGTGTTTCTGCAACTACAAAGTCCAAGCATGGTTTTTATCAAAGACAACATCCAAACCTCTGAGTGGAAAATTCCATCTAGTCAATTTCTCGCATGATTTGTATTTAGCTTACTCAGGAGGTTTTAAGGGGTGCAAGAAACCACTGAAACAATAATTCCTGAAAAAATACATTATGTATTATTTGTTCTGCCCTCAATAAGTGACTTTATTCACTACAATACTTGGGAAGCCACTTTTTCCTTATGGCTTGTCTGACTCTGCAATACCTTGGAGTATAGACTTTTCTTTAAAACATAGGCACAGATATAAAGCCAACCACATAAAAATGAACAAAAGTGTTTATATATTCACGGGACTGTGGAACTGGAAACTCATTTTAGCAGTGTTATTGACCAAAATTAAATAAAGTGGAAAGGCTTTTCTTAGATTTTATTCAAGTGAGTTTAATTACATTATAATAAGTGGACTACGGATGATATGGCATTTCAAATAAGACTCATAGTATAGATATATTCAGAATAGTATCATTATATATGTAATCCATATGAGACACTTTGATAAAATGGTTATTATACCAATTCTTTGGAATCCCCCATGTACTTTGATGAGTCACTTGGAGATGGTGGCCACCACACTGGATAGGGGAGGATTTGAATGCTTCTAAAAATTAAATAATTGAACTAATTAAAATTTTCTAACATGGGGATTCCTTCCACAGTGATACTTGCTTCCCTGGGAATGGGAAACGTATCAGAACTACACTGAATTTTTTGAAATGACTTGTTATCCTAAACCCCAGATAGAAGGTGTTAGGAGTAGATGCTATTAACTTCCCCATTCCCCAAAATCTAACTTTTTGAAAACTGGTAACATACAGTGTCACATTTATTAATGAAATTGTACAATATTTCTCATAATTATACAATAATACTGAGAACATAGAATCAGAACAAATTTAAGAGGAAATTGAACTGAAAAATATATAAAGCATGGAAGTCAAGGAACTCATCAGAGTCCACTGGGCAGCACTAACACTAGACAGCAAACTGAGGAAAAGAAATTTTGATACAAATTGCATATTTTATTTGCATTTCTTGATAGAGGTGTAAATCCACAATACAGTACACAGAAAATCATATTAAACACTTAATTTGTTTCTCCCCAACTATCCAGCTTCCCCAATACTCTTTTTCTTAGAGATTTTCACATCCCAAATCTGGAAACATGAGGAACTGGGTTTACCTGGGAGCTCAAAACCCATGATTTCTTTCCTTCTTACTTTTCTTCTTACCTCTCTAAATCTGCCCCCACCCAACCACCTCCTTACCCATCCTGCTGGTCAGTCTTGGTAGACTGGTAAGTCCTAGCTAAAAAAATGACCAATATTTGATGTCCCTACTTTTCACTTCCTTTTTCATTTCTTCAACTTTGTTTTTCAGTTCTAGCACTTTCATCTCTTTTTCTTCAGGTGAAAATGTGGAGTAAACCACTTCTGACCGGAAGCATTTCTACATGGAGTACAACTTTCCGCAAATCTTGGGTGGGGAAAATGATCTATTTTTGGAGGACAGAGCATGTCACAATTAAATTCTGTCCTCCTATGCAGGAAGTCATGCCTCACCACCAATATTTTAATTTCTGAGACATTTATTGGAAGTCATAACGACAAGAGCACTCTCCCTGATGAACCATGTCATTATACAGGAAGCACGTTAGGGACTTCTGTCTCCAATCTGCCTGCTCTCTGGGCAATCATAACCAAGATTAGAGTTCCTTCGTTCCAGGTGTTTGCATCATTCTTACAGGATATGAGTCCAGATAAGGAGCCATATCAGTGAAGTCAGAATTGGGGACAGGCAGTTAGTGTAGAAATAAGGGATCGGGTCAAATCGAGGAAATGGAGGCCATGAAAGTCATCTGCCTCTGGAAGTTGGAGACTGCCCCTGGGAGAATGGAATGTCAAGGATCTCCAGAGCCCATTGGTTACCAAATCCCTTATCAAGGACTGCAGGCAAGGAGCTGCTAATTAATGCCCCTTGGGCCCTTGCCTGGTTAAATCACTTTGACCTTCCCCCATCCCATTCACTTCTCATTTTTTTACCTGCAAAACCAGGCCTAGTCATGTAGGCAGGAAGGAGAGATAAGGTGGGAGAGAACTGGAGAACAAAAGAGACCTTAACCTATAAAAGATGTAGGGCGTGCTCACTTCTTGGGATTCTAGAACATCAGTCATGGCCCCCTTCTCACCCTCCAGAGAAGTCTGTATTATTACTACTTTTAAATAAAACCTGCTAAATATGCTTGCCTTGGTGTGCTTCTCTAGTGTTCTAACTTCAACAACAGAGGAAGTAGAACTGGTCACCGGTAAACCGCGGTATCATCAGCGCCATTCTGATTTAGTTTTCTTCAATGTTTAGATCAGTACTTTATTAACTGACTTCATTTCCCTTAGTAAACGAGGTCTTTTTTTTCTCTCTCTTTAGCTTAAATCACTTTCAGCAACACTGAGAATTAGTCATACCTGCATTTATATTAACCATATTCAAGTTCAGCTGATGTAGTTCGTGGTCTTCCAATCCTGTTCTAAAGCCCCAGAGGCATGTTGTGATGGTTTTATTCAATAAAAATACAAAGGCAGAGGGCTTTTCTTTGTTGCTGATGCTTTTTATAAATTGGTCACATAACTTCAGTTCCTGATCATGCTGTCACGAGTTTTCTCTAGAATAATCATGGAAACCTGCTGGGAGAGCAGCCTTTATACCTCAGATTGCAAAGCAGACCCTAATGTACAATCTTATACATGTGTGGGTAGTGGAGTTTTTCATGACTTGATCCAGTTTTCTGATCTGTAAGTGGCCTTTACCATGAACTTAAAACTTTTCTTATCTTTTTAGAGCAGTTTTAGATTTACATAAAAATTACAGAGATTTCTCAAATAGTGTCTGCTCCCATACATAGCCTCCACATTGTGCACACCCCCGCTAAAGTGGTGCATTGTTATTTGTTGAACCTACATTAAAACATCATTAATAACCAAAACCAATAATTTACATCAGGATTTGCCTGTGGTGTTCTACATTCTGCAGGTTTATATAAAAGTATAATGACATGCATCCACCATTATAGTATCACACTGTGATATCATTAATTTCACTGTCTTAAAATCCTCTGGGTTCTACATATTTACCCTACCCCTAATCCCAGTCTCTGGAAACTACTAAAGTTTTTACCATTTCCATAGTTTACCATTCCATGATTTAAAAAAATAATAATAATAAGGAGTATATCAGAAACAAATTCTTCCATAAGACATCATTTTGTTTTGGTTTGGATATGAGGTGTTCCCCAAAAGCTCATATGTGAGACAATGCAGGAATGTTCAAAGTAATTTGAGGACCATGACCTAATTAGCAGGTTACTGGGTGCTGATAGAGGCAGGTAGGGTCACTGGGAAGGAAGGTCACTGGGGGTGTGCCTTTGGAGTTTGTATTTTGTCCCTGGCAAGCTGAGCTTTCTCTACTTCCTGGTTGCCATGTTCTGGCCTTCTTTCCTCTACCATACCTTTCTGCCATGGGGATCTTCCTCACCTCAGGTCCAGAGCTGAAGAGTTGACTGACCATGAAATAAACCTCTAAAACTGTACTCCAAAATGAACTTTTCCTCCTCTAAATTGTTCTTTTTTAATTAATTGGTTTTTTTTTTTATTTTTACAGACCACATTTTGATTCATTGTACACAAATGGGGTACAACTTTTCATTTCTGTGGTTGTACACAATGTAGATTCACACCATTCATGTAATCATACACATATATATGTATATACATATGTATATATATAGGGTAATACTGTCTGTTTCATTCTACTACCTTTCTGTTCCCCACCCCAGCCCACCCCATTTTCCTTTATATGAACCAAAGTTCCTTCATTCTTCTCTTCCCCCGCCCCACCCCTCCTCATTACAACTTGTTCTTATATGGTATTTTGGTCACAGCAATGCAAAGCTGATTCACACGCATTTCCTAGATATATTTAATTCCATTTGTTTTCACTAAAAATATCATTTATAAACAAAGTAATATATTTTCCTACTATTACCACTTACAAAAACAGAATGTTTTTTGGAGCAGGTACTGGGGATTGAACTCAGGGGCACTTGAGCACTGAGCCATGTCCCCAGCCTTATTTGGTATTTTATTTAGAAACAAGATTTCACTGAGTTGCTTAGCACCTCACTTTTGCTGAGGCTGGCTTTGAATATGCTACCCTCTACAATCCTCCTGCCTCAGTTTCCTAAGCCACAGTGCCATGCAAAAAAACAGAAATATATTCATGAAAGAAGAAAGAAAATTTAAGTCAAAACTTACTTCTCACTCTCATTCTTTCCTCCAAACATATTCTCTTTTCCTCCTTACCATGCCTCAAGAACACCACACTTCTTCAAGAAGACACATTCCTTCCACAATGGAAGCATTCCTCTGATTTTTCTCATAATAAACACTTTATCTTCTCTGTATCTTCTTCTTATATTGACCCCAAGGTAGTAATGATGGGGCAAAGTTTTGTGGGAACAAAACTCAGACATTTTCTCTCATCTTTATACACAAAATCTGCTATCAACTGCTCCTTAAATCCGGGAGTTGAAAAAAATTTCAAACTCTCCACTGAGGATGAGAGGGGCCACTGAATCACAGCAAAAAGAAGGAACAGAGTGGGTTTGAAGAAGTTGAATTGCTTTAGAAATATGGACCTATTATGGTTTGTATTGTGTACTTCGAAAGTACATATTTTAGAGGTTTCTAGAAAAAAAATCAATTGTCATAAATGTTAAGATGACCTTAGAAGTGACACATGGTGACAAAAAAAGGTAAATTTGAAAGACAGGTGTCAGGGTATTGTTATATTTGTTCTTCACACTTATCTCTGCTGTGCTACAATATTTCTTTTTATTTAAAAAAGTAAAATAAAGTTTTTACAATTTCAACTTTGACATATTTACTCTATGTATAACATTAGATTTCATTTGTTATTTTAGTTTGGAATTAATTTAAAATTTTGAGTGCCTTATTAATGATTTAAATGAGAAAATTAGCAAAGAATACTTTCCTTTTGAAACTAACTTAATAAGTTACTCATTATTATATCAGTCTCCAAAAATAAGTCAGATAACATGAAAACAACTTTTCTAATATCGAATATATTTTGTCCAAAAGTTAAAATTTTCTAGAACATAAGTCTTCATAGAAAATTAAAAATTAGGAATTTATGCTATTTCAGAGGTATTGTCACAACATAAGATTAAATTTATGTTGCAATTACTCTGGAAAATGTCTTGGCAATTTCTCATAAACTTAAACATATACTTTTCATAAAACCCAACAATGCTGCTTTCAGATATTTACTCAAGGCAGATGACACCTTTGTTCAAACAATCATCTTCACATAAAGTTTATAGTGGTTTTATTCATTATTGTCAGAACCTGGATAGAACCTTAACTGGGTGAATAAATAAGCCCACAGTGATACACCATGTATATTTATAATGAAATAGAACAAGCTACTGTTTTATACAACAGGAAGGATAAATCTCAAATACATCACACTAAATGAGAAATCTAGATCCAAAATGCAATCCTTCATGATTACAAATATATGATATTTTGGAAAAGGAAAAATATACATAGGAACAGAAAATAATCAGAACACACAAATGACTGTCAAATGCTAATGCTGGGTATGGGAGTTGAAAAAACAAGACACACAAGTGTAACATTTTGGGTTGATGGAAGAATTATGTCTTGACAGTGGTAATAACTAAATAAACTTTGTACTTAAAAAAAAATACTGCACATCAAAAAAAAAAAAATGTTGCTTGCTGAGTCTGCCCACCTGCCCCACTACTGCTGAGGGACGCTGTGCCTGCCTCTGTGCTGACTCAGCACACCCTCGCTAGGGCTCCCCAGCTTCTTTGGAGGCTGGTGCAGGCATTTTGAATTATTCCTGAGGGCGTGGCCATCATCATTGGAAAGGCAGCTCCCTTCCTGAGACACCTACAGGAGACTGGAGGCCCTTTGACAGATACCTCTATTTACTCACTTACATCCTACACCCTTCTCCATTCTCTTGTGCACAACTGGAAATACTGTAAATAGTAATTGAACCAATCATGTTTATTTTAATAATGTTAAAGACTTTATAGGAGCTATCTGATTCAGGGCTGCATTTTCTCTGCATTGGGTGCTATTTGTATTGATATCCCCTTCAAAGGAGAGGTGGTGGAAAACTGCAGGGTCATAATAAGACTGCGGGGTGGGGGGACTTCAGTATCTCTGATCTTCACTGCTAGAGGGGAATGTATAGAAACAATATGAAAAAAAAACAAGGGAAGAAAGTGTCCCTAACAAACCAAGATGCTATTGTGATACAATCCAATGACAGCATGGCAATAGAAATGACAGAAAGAGTTTAGAATCTGCATACTTAAAATGATCCATGAAGCAAAAGACAGGATAAGAGAGCAAATGCAGGCAATGCATGACCATTCCAGTAAACAGTTAGAAGAGAAAATTCAGGAAGCAAAACAATACTTCAATAAAGAAATAGAGATTCTGAAAAAAAAAAAAAAACAGAAATACTTGAAATGAAAGTAACAATAAACCAAATTAAAAACTCAATAGAAAGCATCACAACAGAATAGCTCTCATGGAAGACAGAATCTCAGACAATGAAGACAAAATATTTAATTTTGAAAATAAAGTTGAACGAACTGAGCAGATGTTAAGAAGTCATGAACAGAACTTCCAAGAATTATTGGATATCATGAAAAGATTGAATTTAAGAATTATTGGGATTGAGGAAGGCACAGAGATACAAACCAAATGCATGAAAAACCTGTTCAATGAAAAAATATCAGAAAATTTCCCAAACCTGAATAATGAAATAGAAAATCAAATACAAGAAGCTTACAGAACACCAGGTATACAAAATTACAACAGATTCACATCAAGACACATTATAATGAAAATAAACTCACATACAAAATAAAGATAGGATTTTAAAGGCTATGAGAGAAAAGCATCAGATTACATATAAGGGGAAAACAATACGAATATCAGCAAATTTCTCAGTCCAGATTCTAAAAGCAAGAAGGGCCTGGAACAATATAATTCAAGCTCTGAAAGAACATGGATGCCAACCAAGAATCCTATACCCAGCAATACTAACCTTCAGATTTGACAATGAAATAAAATCTTTCCACGATAAACAAAAGTTAAAAGAATTTATGAATAG
Source organism: Sciurus carolinensis (assembly GCF_902686445.1). Lineage (NCBI taxonomy): Eukaryota > Metazoa > Chordata > Mammalia > Rodentia > Sciuridae > Sciurus > Sciurus carolinensis. The sequence goes on along the minus strand of NC_062220.1, from coordinate 33,607,594 downwards.
AAAGCCTGCCCTGCAGAACTTTCGCAGCAAAATATTTCATGAGGAGGAAGTGAAAAGCAACAATATGAGTCAGCATAGGGAGGAACTGTCCTAAAGGAAAAGCCAATCAAAGGAGAAACCAAGTCAAGTAAAAAACCAAATATAAGCCAAAATGACCAGGAATACAAAATCATACCAAAATAATAACTCTGAATGTCAATGACCTAAATTCAATAATCAAAAGACAGAGACTGGAAGATTCGATTATAAAGAAAGACCCAACAATATGCTGCCTTCAAGAGACTCATCTCATAGAAAAAGATATCCATAGATTAAAGGTGAAAGGATGGGGAAAAACATACCATGCACATGGACTCAGTGAAAAAGCAGGGGTCTCCATCCTCATATCAGATAAAGTGTACTTCAAGCCTAAGTTAGTCAGAAGGGATAAAGAAGGATATTTCATACTGCTAAAAGGAAGCATAAAAAAGCAAGATATAACAATTTTAAATATTTATGCCCCAAACAATGGAGCATCTATGTATATCAAACAAACCCTCCTCCATTTTAAGAATCAAATGGATCAAAACACATTAATAATGGGAGACTTTAACACACCGCTCTCACCACTGGATAGATCCTCCAAACAAAAACTGAACAAAGAAACTGTAGAACTAAAATAAGACAATCAATGATATAGATTTAATGGATATTTACAGAGTATTTCATCCATCATTGAGCAAATATACTTTCTTCTCAGCAGTTCATGGATCCTTCTCCAAAATAGACCATAAGCTATGCCACATAAAAGCTATTAGTAAATACAAAAAAATAGAGATCCTACCCTGTATCCTATCAGATCATAATGGAATGCAATTAGAAATGAATGATAAAATAACAGACAAAAACTACTCATACACCTGGAGACTAAACAATATGCTACTGAATCATACAATGATAACAGGAGACATCAGGGAAGAAATAAAAATTTCTTAGAGGTAAATGGGAACAATGACACAACATATCAAAATCTCTGGGAAAATCTGAAAGCAGTACTAAGAGGAAGGTTCATTTCATTGAGCTCATACATAAAAACAATACAAAGTCAACAACTTATATGACCTAACATTACATCTCAAAGCCCTAGAAAAAGAAGAACAGAGCAACACCTAAAATAGTAGAAGACAGGAAATAATAAAAATCAGAGCTGAAATCAATGGAATTGAAACAAGAGAAACAATTCAAAAAATTGACAAAACAAAAAGTTGGTTCTTTGAAAAAGTAAACAAAATTGATAAACCCTTAGCCCCACTAACGAAGAGAAGGAGAGAGAAAACTCAAAGTACTAGAATTTGTGATGAAAAAGGAAAGATCATGATACACACCATTGAAATACATAACATAATTAGAAGCTAATTTGAAAATCTATACTCCAACAAAATAGAAAATTTCGAAGACATCAACAAATTTTTAGAGACATGATCCTCCCAAACTGAATCAGGAAGATGTACACAATCTAAACAGATCAATTTCAAGCACCAAAATAGAAGAAGTCATCAAAAGCCTACCAACCCAGAAAAACCCAGGACCAGATGGATTCTCAGCTGAATTTTACAAGACCTTTAAAGAAGAACTGGTACCAATACTCCTCAAAGTATTCCAGGAAATAGAAAAGGAGGAAACCCTTCCAAATTCATTCTATGAGGCTAGTATCATTCTGATACCAAACCAAACAAAGATGCATCAAGAAAAGAAAACTTTAGACCAATATCCCTGATGAACATAGATCCTTACAAAATACTGGCAAATTGCATACAACAATATATTAAATGGATAGTGCACTATGATCAAATGGGGTTTATCCCAGGGATGCAAGGTTATTCAACATTCAGAAATCAATAAATGTAATTCATCACATCAATAGGCTTAAAGTTAAGAATCACATGATTAATAGATGCTGAGAAAGTTTTTGATAATATACAGCAGCCCTTCATGCTTAAAACACTAGAAAAAATAGGAATAGTAGGAACATACCTCAACATTGTAAAGGCTATCTATGCTAAGCCCATGGCCAACATCATTCTTAATGGAGAAAAACTGAAAGCATTCCCTCTATAAACTGGAACAAGACATGGATGCGCTCTTTTGCCACTTCTATTCAACATTGTTCTTGAAACACTTGTCAGAGAAATTAGACAGACCAAAGAAATTAAAGGGATACAAATAGGAAAAGAAGAACTCAAGCTATCACTATTTGCTGATGACATGATCCTATATTTAGAAGATCCAAAAAACTTCTACTAGAAAACTTCTAGAACTAATATATGAATTCAGGAAAATAGCCGGATATAAAATCAATATGTGTAAATCTACTGCATTTCTATTCATAAGTGATGAATCCTCTGAAAGAGAAAATAGGAAAACCACTCCATTCACATTAGTCTCAAAAAAAAAAAAAAAACACTTGGGAATAAATCTAACAAAAGAGGTGAAAGACCTCTACAATGAAAACTATTTTCTGATGACATGATTCTATAGAGGAACCAAGAAATTCCACCAGAAAACTTCTAGAATTAATAAATGAATTCAGTAAAGTAGCAGGTTATAAGATCAATGCTCATAAATCTAATGTATTTTTATTCATAAGTGATGAATCCTCAGAAAGAGAATTTAGGAATACTGTCCCATTCACAATAACCTCGAAAAAAATAAAATACTTGGGAATCAATCTAACAAAAGAGGTGAAAGACCTCTACAATGAGAACTACAGAACACTAAAGAAAGAAATTAAAGAAAACCTTCAAAGATGGAAAGATCTCCCATGTTCTTAGATAGGCAGAATTAACATTGTCAAAATGGTCATTCTACCAAAGGCGCTATACAGATTCAATGCAATTCCAATTAAAATTCCAATGACATTCCTCATAGAATTAGAGAAAGCAATCATGAACTTCATCTGGAAGAACAAGAGATCTTGAATAGCCAAAATAATACTGAGTAGAAAAAGTGAAACACGAGGTGTCACAATACCAAACATTAAACTATACTACAGAGCAATAGTAACAAAAACAGCATGGTATTGGCACCAAAATAGAAAAGCAGACCAATGGTACAGAATAAAAGACACTAGAGACAAAACCACATAAATACAGTCACCTCATACTAGACAAAGGAGCCAAAAACATAAAATAGAGAAAAGATAGCCTCTTCAATGAATGGTGCTGACAAAACTGGAAATCCATATGCAGTAAAATGAAATTAAACCTCTATCTCTCACCCTGCACAAAACTCAACTCAAAATGGATCAAGGACATTGGAATTAGACCAGAGACCCTGCACCTAATAGAAGACAAAGTAGCCCGAATCTTCATCATGTTGGCTTAGGATTAGACTTCCTCAATAAGACTCCCAAAGCACAAGAAATAAAAGCAAGAATCAATAAACAGGATAGATTCAAACTAAAAAGCTTTTTCTCAATAAAGGATACAATCAATAAAGTGAGAGCCTATAGAGTGGGAGAAAATCTTTTCCACATGCACTTCAGATAGAGCACTTATCTCCAAAATTTATAAAGAACTTACAAAACTTTACACCAAAAATACAAAGAACCCAATCAATAAATGGACCAAGGAACTGGACAGACACTTTAGAGAAGAAGACACACAGGCAATTAATAAATATATGAAAAAGTGTTCAATATCTCTAGTAATTAGAGAAATGCAAATTAAAACAACTCTAAGATTTCATCTTACTCCAATTAGAATGGCCATGTCAAGAACAAAAGCAATAATAGCTGTTGACATGGATGTGGGGGGAAAGACACACTTTTACTTTGCTGGTGAAGTTGCAAATTGGTGCAGCCACTCTGGAAAGCAGTATAGAGAATCCTCAGAAAACTTGGAATGGATCTACCTTTTGACCCAGTTATCCCACTCCTCAGTTTATACCCAAAGGACTTAAAATCAGCAAACTACAGTAACACAGCCACATCAACATTCATAGCTGATCAATTCACAATAGCTAGATTGTGGAACCAACCTAGATGCCCTTCAACAGATAAATGGATAAAGAAACTCTGGTACATGTACACAATGGAATATTATTAAGCCATAAAGAAGAATAATATTATGGCATTTGAAAATAAATGGATGGAATTGGAGAATATCATGCTAAGTGAAATAAGCCAATCCCAAAAAACCAAAGGTCAAATGTTTTCCCTGGTAAGTGGAGAATGATATATAATGGGGGTGAGGGGGAGGGGAAATGAGAGAAGAATTGGGGAACTTTAGATTATGTAGAAGGAAATGAGAGGGAGGGGGGTATGAAAAATGGTGGAATGAGACAGACATCATTTCCCTATATACACGTATGATTACATAAATGGTATAAATCTATATGGTGTGCAACCATAGAAATGAAAAGATGTATCCCATTTGTGTACAATAAATCAAAATGCACTCTGTAAAAAATTAAAAGATAAATTAAAAAATATGTTTTACTGTATGGAAATTCTCATTTAAAATGGTATTTTTAAACCCTTCATTTGATTGTAAAAATACTTTAAAATATAAAATTATAAACTTTGAATATTTATATGATATTCATAATGAATATGTTTAAATACCTTGGCATTTTAACAAAAAATTTAATGTGTTAGTTTATATTTAAAATGTCTCCTGGAATGTAGACTTTATGTAGACTCCGTTATCAAGAGAATTACTGCTGCTGAGAGACCATGGTGTAATACAATGAGAAGATCAGAGAATTTGCATCCACTGAAACAAATTTTAGACCCAGTTCTGATCTGTCGTTGTTGTATTACATTGAAAGATTTAATTTGCCTTCCTAATGAATATTTTCCTCAGGTTAAAATACTTACTTGCTTTGATTATTGTAATATCTAAAAACAATAATGTTATTCAAATGTTTTAATGCAAATATTTTCTAGACATTATTTCCATTCCTTTTAAAAACTGTTTTCTAAACATGCTTTAAAATACCATGGAATTATAAATTATGGACAATGACCTCCTACATGGGTTTTTAAATAGATTTTGGAAATACGGACTAACATGCAATATCCACTTCAAAATGTAATTTATAGCATGATACAGTTAAAACATATTTTCCTTAACAAAAACATGTTCACTAAATTGAATGTGAGAATTATTTAAATATACATATGTGTGCATATATATTCATCTTCTATAAACAATATGTGCAATTTTGTCAATTATACTAAAATAAAAACAGGAAAAAAAAACACCTCAATAAGCTATTTTATCTTCCTAAACTAAAACAAGTGGCAACTTTTAAAAAGTTTTTTAAATTTGTCCTAATTCATTGTACATGACAGTAGAATGCATTTATACATTTTGATAAATCATACATAAATGGAGTGTAATTTCTCATTTTACTGATGGTACATATTGTAGGATCACATCGATCATGCAGTCATATGTGTACATGAGGTAATAATGTCTGTTTCACTCTACTATCCTTCCTACCCCCACACCCCCTCCCCTCCCTTCACTTTTAACTCCAAATTTGAAGTATAAGCTTAGAAGTAGAAATTTAACTATATATGTAACTCCTGCTCTGAATCATAAGCAAACAGGGACTTCTGATCTTACAAAATTATTTCTTCCTGAAACTAACTCATAATTTTAAAAAGTTATTATTTATTGATTAAAAGGTCATTAAATAGTTTAAATGCTATATTATTGTAATGAGATCATATTATATTATATTTATTGTCTATAGGAATCTCAAACTTTTTCTTCATTCCTTCCAGTAGGGGAACAATGTTGGACACAGGAACAGACAATGACTTCATTTCAATACCTACAGCCAGACAGCCAGCAGCCTGAAATGCTGTGTAGAAGAGACATTGTAAGCGATGAGGCAAAACAAACATTAAGAACTAAAGGCCTAGAATATGCACATTTTAAGAATTACTCTTAGGTACAACAGAAGCCATTGGATTGGAAGCATTTTAATAGAGGACAAGATCTATCTATCTATCACACCAGCTACCATGTTAATAAAAATAGATTCCATGGGAACAAAGACGAGTATCAGAAAGGTCACTTAGGCAGCTATTTTAATAATTCTGGTGCAATAATGGTGCCTTGACCAAGGTGTCAGCAACCAATAACTGAGGGGAAACTAATGGAATTAATAGAGTATGGAAAATAGTTGGAGTAATATATATGAGTAAGTAGGATGAAGGAGGAATGTAGATAAAAATGAAGAAAACAGAGTAATAAAGGGGTTATAATGATAAGTCATTAAAATATTTAATGGTCGTAAATAGATAAATCACAAAATGAAGAAAAGATAAGAAATAGAAGGAGAATTTTTGCATTAAAGGAGAGTTAAAATTAGGCAGTGAGAATTTCAGAGTGACTATCACATTAGGAAACCTGCCTACCTTAATTACAATTGTCATATCCTCCTACCCAGAAACATGGTTCCTGTCAAAGAAACCCAAGATATTTTTGGGATTGTTCTGAAAACATAGCAAATTACCCACTCCCCAAAAAGTAGCAAAGTTATGTTTTTCCCTGAAGATTTCCTAAGTGAGTTTTACAAAAGTTTTCAGTTTTGTGAAAATGTACTGAACTATGTTCTGTTCTGTTTCTGAACCGTGTGAACCCCTTGGGATTCGTAGGAACTGCTAACAAGCTCTTCGCTGTCTCCACTGTACCATATCACTTTTAGAAAGACAAATTTGTCATATCTCTGGGCAATGTAATATATACAATATATTTATTTTGTGTTTCTTTTCTAATTTGTCTTAGCAAAGCCTGTGAACTATTGAAGTTCTCTGGGCTCATTCAGGTACCAAGAAGAAAGTCAAGAAGTACTATTTCCAACACAGAGTGCATGAATTTCCTACAAATTTCAAGTTGTTTTATGCTGCTTTTGGAAGTTTTCTAATGAAAATAAAGACCATTTATAACTATTTGCTGTTTAACAATAGCAGATGTTTATGGTTAATCTAAAGAGTTGGACGAGTACCATTTATAATGTATAATGAGCTGTAGTTATATAACAATAAACTTTTATTACTTCAATAATTTTTATATTTTAAATTAAATTTTCAGATTAAAGATAAAATGCAGTCAAATTAATTATTTTAATAAAAATTTGTGGTAATGGAAGTATTCTAAATTAGGAAATCTGGAATACTATGTAAGGACATTGATAAACAAATGACAACAAAACCATCTAAACTTTTTATCTGTCAAAATTATAAACCTGTGAATAAATGAAATTTCCAGGCCAAAATAGGGAAAAAATATCAAATGAAATAGCAAGAAAAGAAAGAATTAAAACAAACCAAAAAAGTGATGATGTGATTAAGAAACTTCATATATTTAAACATGATCTTTTCATAAAATAATAACAAAAAGAACAATTGCTAGCTAACTTAACCAAGGTGGGGGAAGAAAACAAATATTAAAAATAACAATGGACAATGGGGAAGTAACATTTGAAGCAGATTACATTTTAACAAATCTTAAAAACTCTCTCTGCAGTAAAGTGAAAGATGAAATAATGATTTCTGAGGGAAATGTGGTTTTCTGAAATTGACCTTACATAAATCAAAAGACAAATGTTATGGTTTGGATGTGAGTTGTCCCCCAAAGCTCACATGTGAGACAATGTCAGGTTCAGAGGCAAAATGATTGGATTGTGAGAGTCTTAACCTAATCAGTATATTAATCCCCTGATAGGGATTAACTGAGTGGTAACTGAAGTGGTAGGGTGTGGTTGGAGGAGGTGGGATTTGGGGTGGTGGCTTTAGGGTATAAATTTGTATCTAGCAAGTGGAGAACTGTTTTTCTCTGCTTCCTGATCATCATATGAGCTGCTTCCCTAAGTCACACTTTTTTACCTGTTGTTCAGCCGTACCTTGAGCCCTAATGAACAGAGCCTGCTGTGTGTAGATTGACACCTCTGAAACCATTAGCCCCCAGATAAACTCCTCCTCCCCTTCAGTTATTCTGATCAGGTCTTTTAATCCCAGCAGTGAAAAGACTGACTAAAACAACTAAATAGGAGAATTTCTATTAAAAAAAAAAGAAATTTTCCTTATAATCCATCAGCAAGTTCAGTTGATTTCAAAGATTCTATCAAAATTTTGAAGGCTGGACCATCTCAATGCTTTTTACACATTTTTACTAATAAATGAGAAAACAAAGACTAAAGGAAAGACAAAAACTTTTTTTGAAATCAGTAGAATAACACTTATGCCTAAACCCAATAAAAACATTTAAAATGAAAATTACAAATATAATTACTGATATTGATTTAAATGCTTCAAAATATTAGGAAATAGAATACAAGATTCATTAAGAAAGTTATGTACCATAATGGAGTGGTATTTATTCTAGGAGCATGATGCTGATACAATATCAGGAAATTCATAAACATGGGACACCATAGGTATCTGAGGTTGCCACCACCAATTTTCATTTGATGATTTGCTAGGAGGATTCATTGATTAATCATAGCCATGACTTAATCATAACTATGACTTATTGCTCTAAGAGAATGCAAAGCTAAATCAGCAAAGGAAAAAAGGCAGACGGGGGCAAAACTCAGACCAAACTAAGTCCAAAATGTTTCTAAGGTTCTTCCCCAGAGGAATCACATAGGCCATACTGAATTTTGGGTGACAATTCTTAGGGTAGCTCATTAGAGGTTTAGTGTTCAGTTTCCGGTTTGGGATTGGTCATATAGGCATAGATAACATTAAAGTTAAATGAAAGAACATATCAAAATTCTACCCTCCTGGACAGAAAGGAGACCAGTATAAACCACATTGCTTGTGGGAACATTTTAGGACCAATGGTACACTTGTATCCAATAAAGTGATGACAATACTCTGAAAATGTCAATTCTCTTTTCATTTCCTTAAGAGTCTATAAAGGAGAAAAATCACATATCACCAAGAGTGATAGACCTTCCCAGATTTATAATTTATAAATTAAAATTTATAACCCATTCCTGGGTAGGAATCTAAAGAAATAATAATTGATATCTTAACTTGATATAAGAAACTATGAACCATCAAATAAAGTTTTCCTCCCCTAAAATTGTTCTGGTAGGGTCTTTTAGTCATAGTAGCAAAAAAAAAAAAAAAAAAAAAAAAGCTGACTAAAGCAAACACACACACACAAAATCAATATTCAACAGCAAAATTACTACAAAATGCTAAGGGAAGAATTATAACAAGAAATTTGTGAAATCTATGTGAAGAAAAATTTAAGAGTACTGGAGTATATGGGATTAGAACTGATAAACTGGGAAAAGGCCTCTTACTTTTATGTTAGATAACTCCCATTTATAAGATATAACAATTCTCTATAAGTTAATTTACAATTTTAATGCAATCTATAAAAATGTTAACAAGTTTCTTTGTGTAGTGAGGTAAGTTGATACAGTACTGAAATCATGTGGAAAATCAAACATACAAAAATAACTGGGAAAATACTGAAAAGAAAACTGTTGTGTAGGGGAAGAACTAGTTTGACCATATATTAAGTGTACTGCAAAATATCTTATAATTAAAACAGTGTATATTGGTGCATGAATAAGTAGAAGTGTTATAAGGTGATAAATAGAAATATAAGTATTAATAAATTAATAAAGTTTATGATAAAGGTAGGATCTCAAAACATTGGTATAGTAGCAGACTTTATAATAAATTATATAATTATATAATTATATAATATTATATTATTATAATAAATTATTATTATAATAATTATATTATTATAATAAATCATATAATAATCATTTTATCATTTTGAAAAAGATAAAATTAACACTATACTCAAACCACATAAAATAATATTCTAAATTCAAGAGCTATTGTTGTTAATCAAAGCCTTGTAGTATGAATAAAAAAAAGAATAGTAAAATCCTATAATTTTAGTCAGGTTTTTTGCCACTGCTGTGACCAAAACACCTGACAAGGACAATTAGAGTAGGAAAAGTTTATTTGGGGGCTCAAATTTTCATAGATCTCAGTTCATAGATGACTGACTCCACTCCTCAGGACCTGGGATGAGGCAGAACCTCATGGAGGAAGAAAAGCAGCTGGGAATATGGAACCAGGAAACAGAGAGAGAGCTCTCCTTACCAGAACAAAATATGAACCCTAAAGACATTCCCCAGGAACCCACCTCTTTCAGTCAACCCTATTGACCTGTAGTTGCCACCAAGTTAATCCCTATCAAGCATTAATGCAATGACTAAGTTAAACCTCTTATAATCCACTCGTTCCATCTATAAACTTTATTGCATAGTCTCACACATGAGATTTTAAGGCATATCTAATATCTAAATCTAACACATATAGAACCTGTACACAGAAAAATCTTTTCTAAGACATAATAAAATTTCAAATGCAATGGAACATTTAGGGATATATGAGAGAAAAAGAAAAAAAAAAAGACATTATTACCTCATGTACATATATGACTGCATGACTGATATGATCCTACAATATGTGCAATTAGAATAATGAAAAATGATACTCCATTTATGTATGATTTATCAAAATGAATAAATGCATTCTGCTGTCATGTATAATTAATCAGAACAAATAAAATTTAAAAAAATTGCACAGTGCAAACACCATAGAGAGATTCAAAACAAAGCTGAAAAAACTGAGAGAAAATCTTTGCATCACACTTTAATGATAAAAGACTATTTAAATAATTAAAAATTGATGAGGAAAGAAAGACTAAAACTGTATAGGAAAGTATGGGCAAAGATAGATTCACAAAAATAAAAAAAAATCTAAACATGAACATTTGTCTTATATTTAAAATAAGGGAGATGTAAGTATAAACTACATTAAAACATTTCTCACCTATTGTTGTGGTAAAATTTGGTAGATAGGGAGTTAGCTAGCTATCTAGATACACAAAGATGGATGAGGATACTAAAGCACTCTGTGGTAAGACTGTGCAAGAAACTATTCAAATAAATTACAGAGGAAATGTCATTTTGCACAATCATAAGGAAGGGAATTTGCTTTTATCTAACAAGTCTACACATTACCTCTGGACCAAGCAATTTCACTTCCACAAATTTAACTGGAAGATATATCCTAAAAAATTGTGTGTGTGTGTGTGTGTGTGTGTCTATCTACACATGCATGCACACATACATACACGCATCCATGTCAGTACCATTTATTTGTAATTCAAAAATTATTATAGTTTTCCTATTTTATGTTTTACATAAAGGAGATAAGAAAATATATTAGAAGCTCCTTTAAAAAGAAAAAATAAATAGCACACTGAATAAGTTGCCTATAGGGAGATGAAAGGGAACTTGTGGAAAGTATAGAATGAATGAATGAGGTAATGTGTTAGTTCTCTGAATATTACAGTATGATTCAGATTGTTGGAAATACGTGAATATTTTGCAATTGAGAAAAACAGAGAGAAAAAAAAACAATAACAAAAAAAAATTGTGGTAAAGATGCCATACAATGGAATTAAAGCAGATATAGCTAGATCAAATTAAAATCAAATTAATAACATTATCATCCTTACATGAAAAAAAACAAATTCAACTAAATCTTAAGCATTATATCTTAGCTATATTTCCTGAAGCTAATAACAAGCATTTAAATAAAATTACACTCCTGTTAGTAGGTCTCTGTTTGCAGAATTTAGGTCAGCATTTTTTGCATTCCAATATGCATATGCTGTGAATAATGGTACATATTCCCCACTATGATGATTCTGAATTAATTCACATTTCCTCCACAAATTATCTGGTGTATCCTTGATTCTATTCATACTTTTGTAATATTTTATTTTTATTTCATGTAGTATTATAAGTGAAATTATTACATTGTTGTTATCATTTCCTGCAGAATAGCATTTATATTTCCTATTTTTAGTCTTTTCTTCAATTACAGAATTACATATTTAAAATTAGAAATAATGATTTTTAATTTCTATCAGTCTTATTAGCATAGTAATTATATGGCTATCTGGCTTTCTTAATTTAATTTTTTTTCATCAACAAATAATAAATATATTTGGGGGCACAAGGTGATGTTCTGGTATATTTATACATTGTGGGATGATTATATCAAGATCAATAGTACATTCATTGCCTCACATTGTTTTTGTGAAATCTGCCTTTTGAAAACAATCCTGAAATATGCCTTCTTTTAACTATGGTCATCGTGCTGTCCAATACGTCTAGAAACTTATTCTTTCTGTCTAATTAAAACTTTGCCCCTTTCCTGCCCTCCCCACCCCAGGCTCTGGTAACCACAGTTCTTCTCACCGCATGTGAAATTCAGCATTTTAAGATCTGGTGTATAAGTGAAATCATACAGGATTTGTCTTTTAAACCATTCCTGACCCTTAACCAGCTTGTGAGTATGTATGGACTTTGTAACAAAACTCATAATGTAGTTTTTCTTGATTTGTATTGTTTTAGTATGTAAGATGGCTAAGAAGATGTACAAAAGAGTCAGTGTAAGAGGGTTCATGTAGCAAGGGTGTGTTGATTAGAAGAAAGTAAATGGGAGAATATGCAGTAAGAAATGGAGTCTGTCCCAATTTATTTGTCAAATAGGGGCATCACCTATGAAAAGCATCCAATGGAACATTGTGAAAATTATGCCATATAAACCTTCATCGGACCAGCACTTCCAACCCTCTTTTATACTATTGGAATCAGTGAAAGATTTTTGTTCTTCTAGTACTATGTGCAACAAGTAGCTTAAGGCAGACTGCCTCCCTGCTTACTGAACTGGCTTCCATCTATGGGAAATCAGGGAGCTTGAAATCTTAACTGTGAATTTAATGCAGAGTACAAACTGAGTTCTCATTTAATTTCACCCCACCTTCTCCAGGCAGCACACACTGAAGTATCCTACCCTGCAAACTTTTCTCAAAGGCTTGAGAACACAGTTCCCATAGGTTTTCTTTCTTTCTTTTTTTTTTTTTTTTTTTTTTGCAGATTCTTATTATCAGCAATAATAATGCTAATAATATTGGATTTCTTTTTTGCTAGAAAAATAAAAGATGCAAGCATAATTTGTCCAATAATGCAAAACACAAATTTCAGGAAGATGCAATTAATTAAACTAAACAATAAAATTAACAAATTTTTAAATGCTGAAATTTAAAGTGTTTTGTACTGATAAATAAAAATGATAAATGTCTATTAAGAGTGAAGAAAAATAATTAAGCAAAAGTAAAGTCTGAGAGATAGAGGGATATGTACTCAAACAGAATAAAGACTAATTGAACAGCCCTAACACTTACAAATATAGAGAAAATAGATGATGTTCAAGAAATGACTAAAGATTTTAAACAATTATGATGCATACAATAATAACCGTATCTCCCACCAGAAAAACTTTAAAAATATCTGCTAGTATATAAAGTACAAAGTCCATGTGATTTTTTGTGGGGAGTACTGGTTAAGTTCAAAGCACATTAAGTGCTATACAAATGTTTACAGTTCACAGAAATATCAAATATTAAGTTAACATTGCAGCTTGACAGATACAATATATAAAATATGAAAGGACATTTTAATTATGAGTTTAAGTTTAAAAAATTGAATAGTGTAATAGAAAATTTAATCAAAGTATAAAAATAAAATAATTCACCATGGTGAACAAAAGTTTACTTGTGTATTTTTTAAAAAACATTTAAAAATTCCAGATCTTATTAATATAAATTAATCAGTTGTATTACAAACATATAAACACTTAATATTTGATAAAATTCAGTTAATTTTTCAAATAAAAATTGAAGTAAAAATTTGACTTTAGGTATACTTATAATGCACCAATTAGCAATTAATAAATAATTAGAAGGAAAACCAGTAGAGGAACGGAAAGACTCGGGGAGGAGGAGAGGAGAGAAAGAAAGTACTGGAGGCTGAAATGGAGCAAATTCTATTCCACACTTACATTATTATGGAAAAATGAGCTCTACTACTGTGTATAACTAGAATGCACTAATAAAAACATTTACAAAAGAAGAAAAACAAATGTGTGGCAAATATATAAAAAAAGTTCAACATCCCTAGTAATCAGGAAAATGCAAATCAAAACTTCACTGAGATTTCATCTTACTCCAGTTAGAATGGCAATCATCAAGAACGCAAATAATAATAAATGCTGACAAGAAAATGGGGGGAAATGGACACTCATACATTGTTGGTGAGACTGCAAATTAGTACGATCTCTCTAGAAAGTAGCATGGAGATTTCTCAAAAGACTAGGAATAGAATCACCATAAGACATAACTATTCCACTCTTCAGTATTTATCCAAAAGAACTAAAATCAGTATTGCATAGTGAAACAGGTACATCAATATTTAATATAGCAGCACAATTCACAGTAACCAAGATACGAAATTATTCTAGGTGTCTGTCAACAGAAAAAAGGATGAAGAAAATGTGGTATGTATACAATGAGAGTTTAACTCAGCTATAAAAAAGAATGAAATTATGACAGTTGGTGGTTAATGAATGAGAATGGAGACCCTCATGCTAAGTGAAACGAATCAGACTCAGAACTTCAGGGGTCAAACGTTTTCTTTCATATGTAGAAGCTAGATCAAAATAAGGAAAAAGAGTAGTAAGCAGGAATCCCATGAAAATAGAAGGGAGATAACTGAAGCAGAGAAAGGTGATTGAGGGGGAGGAAAGAGGGGATATGAAGAGGGAGGAAGAGTAGAATGAAATTGACCAAATTGTGCTATGTACATATATGAATATCACAGTGTATTTCACCTTGATGTATATCTAAAAGCACTAATTTAAAAAATTGTAAATAAATTGAAGGAAGGGAAGTAGAGGAAGGAGAACTGGTAGAGGGAGTAGGGAAGAAAAAGAGAATGTACGAGAGACTGAAACAGAGTGAATTATATTCTATGCATGGATGATTATATAAAAAAGAACCCCAATATTAAGTACAACTATAATGTACTATTAAAGATATGTTTTTTAATGTGATTTTCTTAATTTCTGAATATGTATTAAATCTCATTATGCTTTTGTGATTTATTTTTAGCCTGCTTGCTTTTTGGTCAGAGAATATGGTCTCTGTATAATATCAATTCTTGGTTATTGAAAAATGTCTTCTATAGCACCTATGTTCAAACACAGAAAGTGTTTCTTTATTGCTGAATAAATGATGTATATAATATAATAATTGAAAGTATTGTTTTATGTGTCCCATCAGTCCAATTTTTGAATCATGTTCAAATCTTATTGATTTTACAGGTTTTATTGACCTTTTGTTTTATATATTAAAATCCAAGTGCAATCATGGAAACAAAAATTAGATTAGAAAAAAACCCGAAATATGATAATGGACCTTTACCCAAAGGGAATTTTTTACATAATAATAAGAGAGTCTTGAATACCAAAGCTAGTAAGAAGATATTGGTATCTTTCATCAGCATGATATTTCCAGCATATTTTTAATTTTCCAGCATAATTCAATAAGAACAAAACACGGAATAAGGAGCATAAATGTCATAGAAAAAGAGAATACATTGCTATGAATAGCTAATGCTTTGAAAATCAGAGCGGCTGAATGCAGATTAAACCTTCTTAGATCACACAGGTCTCTCTGTGTCCAGAGCCACTGTGTCAGCTATTCCGGGGATAACAAAAATCTTTCCAGGGGATTTATAATAGACTTCAACAGTATGAATGAAATACCCAGGATTAATGGAAAGAAGGAGAAATCTTCCCTGGATTTCAGCAAAGCAGTTTATAGTATCAGCATAATACAATGCTGAAAATCAAGAGTATTCATTTATTTTATACAAAGATATTTCAAGATTTTATTTCAATATAACATCCCCTAAATTTAAAACTAACTCTAAGAAGTTTTAGATAATAAAATATGAAAATGTAGTCTCAGTTTTCTGGATATTTTAATAATTATTATTTAGTTTTTCAAACCAGTTTTCAAAATAAGATGCAATTCACATTAAAAAGATAAATATTATTTCAGGTTTTTATTAATATATAATAATTATATATAAATAAATGTGATTTGGTGATATTTTCATACATTTATATAGTGTATATTGATTATATTCAAACACACTTCTCCTATTCTGCTTCTAGGTGTCCCCACCTACAACTCCAAGGACACCCTTCCCAGTCTCTAGTAATCACAATTCTACTCTCAGGTTGACTTTCTAAAAATTTAGTTTCCATTTATGTGAGAGAACACATAATACTGATATTTTTGTGTTCAACTTCTTTCTTACTATGATGTCTTCCAGTTTCATCCATTTTGCTACAAATGACGATTTTATTTTTCTTCATCGTTGAATATATAGTGTCTATATATGCCATATTTTCTTTATACATTTATACTAACTTTACTGCAATATTTCTTGCATTAGATACTTTTAAACTTTTACTTGGAGTAAAAAAAAAATCTCATTTGTGTTAATTTCCATTTCTTTGGTTATTGATGTTTGTGGGCATCAATCCTGCTTATCTTTCTGTCCTTCAGGAATTAGAGAAATGTTTACATTTTCTACTATTATGGGTAGGCAAATAAAATATTGAATTGTATTCATTTATAATCCGTTATAGCTTTCCACATGAATGATTAAAACAAAGATTGAGTAAGCTAAAACTATCTGGGATACTATTTTAAAATGTCTTTTGTTCTTTGAGTACTTCTTGAATTTTACTTTTTGGTTGTAAAGTATAAAAACGCTTCTTATTTTATCAAAAGAATGTATGTGTCTTTGGGATTGGATTCTTTAAAGACTATGACACTTTAATGAGTATGACATATGAGCACTTACAAGTCTGATATTTAGCAGATCAAGTTAAATTAAATAAGAGACAGGTACCATATGGCAAGCTCCCTAGGAGAAATTACAGTACACTGCTACTCTTATTATAGTGATTTCTTATGCTCATTTTTATATAAAAGAAGAGGAAATGAGAAATCATTATGAGCAAAGAAAAAAAGCATAGTACAGAATACTATTAGAGTTAACTAAACCTATCCTCTTGTATTCATCTAATTTAAGCATTTGTGAAGGCCTATTATTGCTGGATTATAGTAAAATTATATTGAATATAAAAATCTTCTTGGTCTTATACCTTCAGTGTTTCCAACTCATTACTGTTAGAATTATTGTCTATAATAGAAATCTGCTTTTTAAATGCACATAAAACGCTTTGTCTGGTTTTAAGTAACCTTACCCATACTGATTTATACAAATCTCCACCCCAATTCTTTTTTCGCTAGCTTGTGGACTCAACACAATCCAAGCTTCCTTCATTTTCTGAATAGGCCATCATCAATTGTTTGTATTTTACACGTTCTTCTTTGGAAATTAATTCTTGACCGCCTATATTAATTCCTATTGTTCCTTGTACCAAGCTCTCACAAATGTAATGGCTTAAAACAGCACAAATCATTATTTTATAGTTCTGATGAATTCCAATATGGGTCACTTAGCTTGTGTTTCCTCTGGAGACTCAAAAGGGACATTTTCATCTCCTGACCTTTCCCAGGTTTGAGAGATTTTTCAGTACTCAACTAGTGGCCCTGCAACAATTTTCTTTCTTCTCTGTTTGTCATATGCATCTCTCTGGTTAATCGTCTGGCTTCTCTCTGTATTTCCTGTTATATTGGGCCCATCTGAATAATAGGGGATAATCTCCAGCTTAGATCTTTTACATAATCACATTTGCAAAGTCCCTTCTGCAATTTAGATTGCATATGCACAGGTCGCAGGTTCCTAGCATGGACAGGTTTTTGTTGCTGTTGTTGTTTTTGCAGGGGACATTATGCTGCCCACAGCACCATAGTGTTCTCACCAGATTAAAAAAGAAGAAGAAGGAAAAAAAAAAAAGCCTCTACTGCTTTCTGAGCAAGTTCAAATGTTGCCAGTCTATGCAACTTTCCCTACATGTAGATGGAGTTCACATTTTTCTTTCTCTTACTCTCAGGAAGGATATAGCTAATAGATTTACCCTGTTTTCTTTTATCCTATTTATTTGTTTTTTTCTTCATTGAAGTTGTTCTTTCCTGATCTGATTTTGATGAATTTTTCCAACTTCTTTGTCTCATAAAAACAATGTTCCTTTTTCAAAATCTTAACTTGCTTCATTAATGCTTGCTTTTCTTAAAATAACAGCTTTCTTATATAAAAATTATATTTTATATTTTACCGTAAAATTTGAAGCAAACCAATAATATTACGATTACTGACTGGTAATCAGTAGACAAAACAGAAATCTTTTTATTTTAAACTAGACAGTAGTGAAAAAGATTTTTTTCCCAAAGTGTATTAAAGGCCAAAGTAACTATTATATTTAATATTTGATTTTAAAAGGTTGTACTCTTATAAGAAAATATGTAGCTTATTAATTATTAAACAATAAATGCATTTCATATAATTTATATCCAAATTATTGGCTATGTACCCAAACTAAACCCACTACTGAGTTATAATTCTCTTCAATGGATTCTGAGATCATGTAATTAAAATCACCAGGAGAGAGCAAAATGAATTTCAACTTAGTATCCCATTATTTAAATAAAAACATTTCTTAAAATCACATGGAAGTGTCTTTTGTTTTTTGGGTTTTTTTTTTGCAGTGCTAGGGATTAAACCCAGGGACCTGTGCTTGTGAGCTACATACTCTACCAACTGAGCTATATCCCCAGCCCTAGTCTTTTATACTAATGTCAAGTATCTATAAATTTTGTCACAGATGATATCAAATATTTTTCTTTTTTCATTGAACTATTGAACTACTTGGTAACAAATGTACATTTAACTGAAATAGGAAAGTGAATTACCTTCCATTTTTAATGCTCAATACCTGTTATGTCTATGTATCTACTCACTGAATCAATACATACCTTATTCATTATTCAATACTGCACTTCAAGGTATTTTGGGATAAAATATAATAAAAATGTACTTATTTTTAAATGACATATAAATGGCAAAGAAACACATGAAAACCTATATAACATTATTAGGCTTTAGATAAATTTAAGTTAAAACCATGATGAGATATCACTTCATACCTACGTTAATGTATAAAATAAATGCTACTGCCAATACCAAGTGCTGAAGAGGTTGCAGAACGGTGAGGACTCTCATTCCCTGTTGGTGGGAATGTGAAAAATTTCTGAGGTAACTCTTTGAAATATCTTATAAAGTTAAGCACACATTTACCGTAACCAAGCAGTCTCTCACGTACATTTATTAAAGAGAAATAAAACTTCATGTTTTCACTGAAAAACGTAAACAAACTCCACATAAACTTTATTCACAATAGCCTAAACTCCAGAAACATCCTAAAAAGTATTTCAAAGAGTAAATAAATGAACATGCTGTGGTTTATTCAATAACAGAATATCACTCAATAATGAAAAAATAAACTATACATACCAATCGCAAAGCCATTATGCTGAGTAGAAGACAATGCTCATTTCTAAAGTTTGCATACTGCATGATTACATTTATATAACATTCTCCAAGTGGCAACATTTTGATGATGGAGATTAGATATTTAGTTCATAGGGATACAATTGAAAGGGGAATGGGATCATATATATGGGAGTTGAAACTTCCCTAACAGATATTCTGTGTCCCCTTTATACTCAAGGTTACATGCATTTACACATACGGTAAAATTACATAGGACTATACTGAAAGGATAGAGAAAGATAAAAGGGAGGGAGATGGGAGACAGAAAAGAAAAAGAATGAAGGAACAGTGTATGGTGATACTGATGAAATGTGAGTAATGCTTGTAGTTTAGTTGATAATATTTTCCTAATTTTTATACAGTATTAACAGTATTTTAATCATTGTTGATTTTCTTGTTTTGACAATTTTACTTTGTTTATTTAAGTTTTGTCATTTTGAAAACCATATAAAAAGGCACACAAAAATTCTGTACTTTTATGTGAGTCAAATTATTTAAAAATAAATACTTATTTTTTAGTACAACACATATAGAAAAAACAACTTAAAATGAGCATAACAGTGATAAATATTGAACCTACATCTTACCTTTCTGCTATTCCTGTCAACTTCTTTAATTGTTCTTGCTATTTGCCACCACTACCTCAAGAGCAAGTATCTCAGACAAAAATCACATTTTAGAGAAAATGATGTGTCATAGTTTTTATGTTGTATATATTATTATTCTTAACTTGCTATGCAATCTTGTTTTCTTAGCTTAGATGAAACACTGAACGAAATGGTGAAGCCTGGATATTCGTTTATTACCTTTTCTCCAAGTAACAAGGGCACATTGACGTTATCAGTGATTGTCATGATTTTAAACTCATGTGGAAGCTCCCAGTGTAACTTCCCCAACATAGGACACCAGTGTTACGGAGCATATAGGGACAAAGATTAAAGAGAAAATGAATGAAATGGTAACCGAAAGGATGACAGAATAAGCAACAGCCCCTGGAAAGACGCCAAAGAGATGGGATCACATTCTAAAAATTAATCAATCTGATCCAGTTCTAAGTTAGTATTGAGAAGAGTGTGTATGGGAAAGGTCGCATGCTACTAGGCAGGGAGGGTTACAGCCCCTGGAGTGAAATGGAAGCTAGTGGGAATTTCAGATTCCTAAGAATTTCTAGAATAGTTTTGCTTGAAGTAAACCTGATGAAGAATAGGAGCACTGTCCTATCATCACCTTCAGATGTAGAGAAGGTACCCAGAGACTTGCAGAAAGCTTTAAAAAATGAAGAAAACAGAAAGAAAGGCAAGTTTCAGATGTTCCTTCCAGTACAAGGTACTGGCAAAGCAGTGGGTGTCCTCATTTTAAGCAGGGATCTCATAAAACATTTACCTATGGCACATCACCTTAATACAATAAGACCCCTGATAATGACACCTTATGTCATAGAGAACTACTATGGAAGGACATATGAGATTTCCTCTTAGATCAAACTCCTTTTTCTACTGACATGTTTATCCAAAGTAATACACAAGTTTTCTAGGATTTGATTATTATTAATAATCAGACCTCCCATTTTTGAATAATTAAATTGACACATATTTGGTATCTTCACTACAGCAAATGATTACTAAACTTGCCTATAAACCTGGACTGATCATCTCCTCTTATTGAATTTCTAGTATCAGATTCAGAGTCTGAAAGATTTTCTAACAACCTGAAAATAGTGGCAGAAAGAAGTTCTTTTTAGGGTTCTCGTATGTGCTAAATCTGCCACTTTCTAGTAAGGAATGCTGACACCGCTGTGTGTCTACTATTGTTTACTTGTGGTCATTTTTCTCACCCCAACATTTATAATTCTAGTAGAATTATTTATTCAAGGAAGAAAGTGAGGCAGCCTAGAGATGATGTCATGCTTTGTGGTCAATGATCCAGAATAAAGATTGACCAAAGTGGAAGTAATAAAACTGTCTGGAATTCAGTGTTTTACTTGTTTGCAGGGTCAATAGGGCTCTTTTAAAATGAAATTGAAGTGTGTGCTTTTCTGGTCAAGCACAAATAGACTTTGGAATCAGAAAGAGAACCCAGTGGTAGAGGAACCTGGGTTCCATTCAACAAATAATAACAGTGATACTATATCACTACTACTAATAATAATGTGTATTTTACTAGCACAAAAAATAAAAGAAAAATGTTCAACATCAATAATCAAAAGGGATTTCAAATTTCAGTTTCCTACCACTCAAATTTCAATGATTTCTAAACAGAACTAATATTTTGTGTTACAATTTATCTATTTTATGTGCTATTAACAGAAACCTATAAGTACTATAAAGAAATTTACTCTTGAGTCAGTTGAGTAAAATGAGCACAGAAAAATCACTAGCATTTCTGTACATAAATAATCAATTATTTGAAGAAGAAAGCAGTTATTTATAATACCATGATAAACAGCAACAAAAAACCTCAAAATAAATACACCCAAAGAGATAAAGCTGTAATGAAAATGATAAAAGATGTATGGAAGAAATTGAAAAAGAAAGAAAAAATGGTAAGCTATCACATGTTCATGGATTGGGAGAATTAATGTTGTCAAAATGTTAATACTATCCAAAGTAATCTACAGATTTGATAAAATCCCCATCAAAATTCCAGTGACATTCTTCACAGAACTACAAAAAACAATCTTAATTTGTGTGGAAACATAAGAGATTCCAAATGTCCAAAGCAGTTCTGAACAAAAAGAATTCTACCTGACCTCAAAATGCACTACAAAACTACAGTAACCACAGCAGTGTGGTCTTGCCATAAAAAAAGGAGAAATACAGATCACCGGAATACAACAGAGAGACTAGAAATAAACCCCTGCATCTACAGCTAACTAATCTTTGACAAAGATACTGAGAAAAAAACATTGAAGAAAGGGAAGGGGGCTCTTTAATAAAGGTTTACCAAAATTTATCCCTACCTATCTGCATTGCACATGGCATCTCGTGTTGATATAAAATTTAAAATTTTATTTTCAAATGAAACCAGGTGGTGACTTCTCATTAGCATGAATGTGACGGAAATTTAGCAAAGAATGCACAGGCAGAAGAGACAGGAGAAAGGATTAATGAGACTTATCTATTTAAATTTTATGATATGTATGAAGTGGATATTAAAATTGTGTCAAGTGCATTCATCTATATACTAAGAACATGTTTCATGTATACACACACTCTCACCTATATGTGCTTGCATAAATACATAACTGTTGTATAAAAGAATTATAAATCTATCATTGATCAAAGCCAGAAAAACATAGTTAGAATTACCACATTAATGTTACTTTATAAAAGTCATTCGTGGACCAAAATCTTATTTAGAATTTCAAGTGTGTTTATGCACATATTTGCAAATTTATTTATTATATATTCAGGAGTCAGAACTTTACATGTTTTTCCCAGAATTCAAATGCATTTTTAAAATTTTCTATGGCGTTCATAATGTTCTCAAGCATTATGAACATACTTGAAATAATTATGTTGTGTTGTCATATTTATTGTAGTATTTTCTTTTCAAGGTGCAAAAGAAAGATGGAAAGTACTTCATTATCACCCCTAGTAAACTAAATTTTAGATACAAGAGAGGATTCAGATTTTCTAAGAAAACACAAGTATACTGTGTGGTGCAGAAATCATAAATGATTTTGTTAATAGTGCTAAAAACTTAAACTACAATAATAATTATAGAAAATATTTTTTTCCTTCCTTTGCCTCTGAAAATTCCCAAGTTATCTTTTCACTTTGTTTTCACAGTTATAAGTCAGGTATATAACTTTGACATATCTCAATAACAAAGAATAGTTTTCAAGTTCTTTTAGGGATCCTTGCTATGATATGAGCTCAGCTATTACAACTTACACAAGTGACTTTGCTACTTAGCATAAGAACAATTGATTTTTCATTGGTGAAGTTAATCACTTGGTAGAAGAGGAGTATCAGAAATTTGATTCTCTTTAGCGAGATTAGTTATATTCAATATATATTCACTGTCTAAACTATCTTAGCAGTGTCTTCCATCCTCTCTCATTATTAATGAGTGTATGAATCTAGTTGACTTTGTATATGCCTGATACACCAGGTACCAATGCCTTGATTGCAAATAAAATTAGTTCACAGAGTTTTTGTTTCTAAAATCTGCCCTTGACAATATCATCACATTTGCCTTGGGTAATGTTTCATAAAAATTTGAAAATACTCAAAGTCAAAATTTGCTAAGTCCAATGAATGGGTTATCTGAACATTGGGTTTCTGCGTACCAATAAATTCTGTGAGACAGAACTGAATGGAAGAGGTCACTTGTACCCTAACAACTTTCGAGTTTTAGGGACTGCCTTTCTATCACCTACCTCCAACTACTAGAGATCTACCAGACGAGTTGTTCAAAACAGCAGTCAGAAGGAAAGGATGAAGTGTTACTGAAAGAAGGGCGTCTAGGAAGACTCATGAAGCAGATGACATTTTAACTAGGCATATTAAAAAATTAGTAGAACTTCACCAACTGAACTGGAACAATGAGGAAAAATTCAGCAAAAGTAATATGTAGACCAGTTCAGAAAATATGTTTTATTCAGTAAACAAAACTATGACTGAAATTTAAGGATGTTAGTATAAAAGAAACTTGCAGAAGCAGAATTACAAAAGGCCCTATGTGACATACTTCAGAAGTTTTCAAACTTTGGAGGGCACTACTCACAGAAAATATATATATTTTTTACATGATCATAAAGATACACACCTATACACAAGTGAAACAAAAGTATTGTAAAACAGTGTTCATGTCTCACTAGTCAATATGTACTCTAACCTTGAATTACTCCCTCCTGATATATAGTATTCTAACATCAAAGTGCTCATATTGAAACAAAGGATTTTTTTTAACATGAAAACATACAGTTTGATAAGTGATGACCCAGAGGCTTTAACCAGCTTCATGGATATGAAAACAACAGTCAGGAGGGGAATCCTAATAGCTGGAGGACAGTGTACAAGTCACTCACAGGAGCTCATGCAAGGATCTTCCTTTGTCTTTGCTCATCAGTACATATGTACATGATGAAGGGAGTGTAATGTTAAGTAGCAAATAAAGAACACTACTGCAGTTTGGAAAGAGATTATGGAAGAAAACAAAATTTTCAATATTTATAACAGGATACATTTCTTGCTTTATAAATAATGAGTAGCACATTTTCAATTTTCACTTCGTTCCAAAGTATGTTGCTAGCTTTATAAACATGCACTGTAAAGTGGAATGTTATGTAAGCCACAAGTGATTTTTTAAAATTGAAGACACAATTAAAACTGGTAAAAAAAAAAAAAAAGGCAAAATTAATTTTAATATCCACATATATTTAACTTGATATTTAATCCAAGGGATAATCCAGATTAAAAATATTTATTTTTTTATTCTTTGGTCACCACTAAGTCTTTGAGATATGGTGTATGTTTTACATTTATAGGTCATGCTGTTTGGAACTAACCGCATTTAAAGTGCTCAATAGCCACATGTGATTTGTCATTATCATATTGGCTGCTGTGACTATAACTTAGAGAGCCCTCAAGGGGTTTAACAGGTTTTCTGAGATAAATTTAACTTCTAGGAAGATACTTCTCTTAGCACAGAATGGAATTAGATTTTGAGATTGAAGGCTGCGGGGAGAAAGAAAGAAGAGGATTATTTAATAGTTCAGGCAAAAAACTGTGGGTACATAAGCTTTGTGGTTTGGGGGTCAGACATATTTCAGACATATTTCAGACTTATTTCAGAGTGGGTATAATTTTCAGAACGTGGTCATTGCTTGCATTTAAGTTTAGTGGTGATATTAGATGAGGAAAGAGAAAGGAAAGGCACTGGATGAGTGCC
This sequence comes from Sciurus carolinensis, assembly GCF_902686445.1. Taxonomy (NCBI): domain Eukaryota; kingdom Metazoa; phylum Chordata; class Mammalia; order Rodentia; family Sciuridae; genus Sciurus; species Sciurus carolinensis. The sequence goes on along the minus strand of NC_062220.1, from coordinate 33,582,211 downwards.
AAGCTTCTGTATTTAGCGAGAGGATGGTGGGTGGTGCCGGGCATTTGAATAGGTATGGAGGATGTGTGCCCTAGTGCACTTTCATTTTTCTAAAGTCAGTTTATCCAATTTTTAGTTATCCAGGTGGCTTGAGATACTACTTGATGAAGAAACAGGTAACTTGAACTTATCCTGGGAAACACACCGGTATTTATTTTAGAAGCAACCTTTTGAGTTTTCTGATCTAGTGCTAAGAGAACTCTGGGGGCTTGCTTCAGGAAGGGTCCTGCCACTAGAACTAATGTGGTCTTGCTTTTTGTGGTTTTGCTGTGTAAACTACTGAGACCTAGTGGGAGGACTGTGTGTTTTTTAAGTCCTCTCTGTTGAAAGACAAACCCAAACTAACTTCACCCAATTTAACACTCTTCTCACCTCTGAAGCTTTTCCTCAAAACTTTATTCTCTGCTTTATACTTTGGAGGTAAGATTATTTGGTCAAATACTCTCAGTTTCACCTTAAAATGTTTCTGTACTTTCATCTTACAGCCTTGCTGCAAGGAACTCTGTAAGATGTGCCCTACTTCTTTATGAAGACTGATATCCTCTGTTCTCTTGCTCTCTAACTTTACTTCTTAATCAATCAATGTGCTGTTCCATTTGTGTTTTGAGATCAATATTTTGGGATGCTTCACCAGTATGTGCTCTAGAAAATCTCCCCTTGGTTATTTCTGCTGTTCCACATCTTTGTTCAAAAACTGGATTTCTGCATGGGGTTGATCAAGGTGGGGGAAAAAAAATACAAGAATGGTGTTTAGCTTTGGGTTAGATTTATATAAATACATATTAACATGTTCTGAAAATCCAGTTTCTCTACTTTGAAAATACATTTATCCCAGTGAATTTGTCAATACTAAACTTCTAGTTATACAATGACAACTGAAAAGAATAAAGAGGAGTAATATAGTTACATTTGTAAGAGAGAAACTGTGTGTGTGTTTATGTATGTGTGTGTGGGTTCGTGTGAGTTTGTGTCTGCATGTAATTTCTGTGTCTGTTGTTTAACTCTACTTAATACAGTAGAGGATACAGAGACTGAAATATTAGTAAGGCTATCACTAACAGATATATAATAGCATATCTACATGATGCATTTTTTGCATAAAATGGATTTAAGTTTGGAACAAAGACCAGCATAAACTCAGTTTTAACAATAATCTATAACTTTTAATTTTTGCAGGAGCAATAGGAAAGCAATGGTGATGTAAAAGCTAAGAGGAAAAATTGGGAAAAGAAAAGAAAAAATGAAAATTGCCCTTTTGTTACTATTTCAGGAAAATATCACCACTAAAGACCACAACCATGAGAAAAAATTATAATCAAGTGTTTTTCATTTTACATGTTGCTTATATGGAATGACTGGAGGTCGGGAGAAGAAAAGGCAAGATAACTCCATCATGACAAGTAGGACCTTAGAGAAGACATCTTATTTACCAAAATCTCATGTGGTGAAAAAATACTTAATAATTATTATTTCTAAAGTCACCTTCTACTCCTATATTCTGTGAGTCTGCACCTGTGTCTTTGTCAAATTAAAATCTCTTAATATGTACACAAGTCATTAGGAGAGGATTTATAAGAGAGATCAAGATGGAATCCTGGTTTTGTCACTTACTGCCCATAAGAGTGGGCACATCAAATAACCTGTCAAGATCTTTGCTTCTTAATCTATAAAATAATAAGAAGAAAGGATTATGTTTTACACAGTGCTTATAATTTTTTCTATTATCCATATAAAATGTTCAGGATCATGTTAGTCATATATTAGTTACTCTGAAATGGTGCCTTTTATGAATGACTCTTTGTTCAGAGTATGAATTTAGACCTTAAAGTCTCAAAACATTTGAGCACATATTTTTAGTAATATTGCTACCAAGGAATGTGTTTTATGTCATCTGTGAGCAAAGTAATATAATGTATAATTGCTCCTCACTGAAGAAAGACCCTGGATTCATTAGAGTTGTCTCAGAGCACATCACAAAGTACAGGGAAAGTTTGCGTGGGCATCCCTACTTTCAACCATAAAATGTATATAAATATCTGTTTATTCATCACTAACTCTTGTTGATGTTGGGGCTCACATCCAGAGCCTCATGCATGCAAGATAAGCACTCTACTACTGAGTCATGTCCTTAGCAATATACATAACTGTTTCTATAAGATTTTTGAGAAAATTATGTGTCTGATTTAAAACAAGGAGAAAGGGAACAGGGGAAGGAAAAGAGGTAAAAAGGGAGTACTTGGGACTGAAGTTGAGCAAATTATATTCCATGCATGTATAATTATGTCAAAATGAACCACAATGTTATATGTAACTATAATGCACTAATAAGAACTTGAAAATAAAAAACTGGAAAAATATTATTATCTATATTTTTACATCTTTATTGAAACCTAATAAAATGCATATTGAAAATGTGCATCAAGATAAGTTATGACATACACAGGCATTGTGAAACTATCATCACAGAGTAGACAACGAAAAATCTATCAAGGCCCCACAGTAGGCATTTATTAAAGGCATAAAACATTGAAATAATTAACTAACTAATGAAATAGATGTCTACATTAAGAATCATTTCCCTGAAGATCTTGTACTTTGTGAACTATAATTTTCCTCTCCCCAATACCCAGAATAAAATACTCATATAGAATTAGGTGATTGCCTGTTTTGGGAAGGTTTGCTAACATTTCCAAATAAATATAAGATTAAGCAAAGTATCTCTTTTGAAGGAAAAATAAAGTTTCATATTAATGTATCTTTAACTGAGCAAGTTCATGCAACATTAAACCTTTTGTAAAGATTCCCAAAATCGGCTTAGCAATGCAAACCTATTTACTGAGAGGAGTTGGATTCAGACATCTTTTTCATTTAAGGGATTAGTAGTTTCACTAATGACTAGTCAATTGTTGAGGTGAGTGCAAATTTTAACCCAGAATGATTGCTTAGGTGCATGGTTCAATTATTGGCTTACATTCCCAGTTAGAAAATATACTATGCATTATTCCAATATTCTACTAAGCAACACATGAATATATTCTTATCTACCATATATCAGCACATTGAGAAAAATAATAACCTAGAAAACCCAATATACATATTTATTACAATTTTCACTATTGCTTGTGCCAAATGGCAAGAGAATATTTATCTGTCATGTAAATGATAACATTTAATTAGGCATTCAAATAGTATATTTTCAAACATTTACCCTTAAATTATAATATGAATAAATTAGACTTAAGAGAGCACTAAACTGCCCAGTTTAATTTGTGACTTAATCTAACCTGACCATTTAAAATGTTAGAACTTGATTAAACCTCTTGAGACTTCAAAATATAATTTTAATGAGTTCAAATCTGAATTTAGTTTATACTTATTTTTATATTAACTTCTTTTCTGACTTCTTCATTAAACCTTATATACATAAAAAATAACCATCTTAATAACAAAATAGTGCTTTCAATATTCTCACTCCATTAGTTTTCTTAGGCATACATCTCAAATAAATAAATAAAGATGTCCTGGACCATTATGTTTTTTTGTGCACAGAGATTATTTTCCATATTTCAGTGATTCTCTGAGGAAAATATCACATATATATATATATATCTACATATGTAGATATATATATAAAATACAAGTAACATAATGTGATGAGATATTAAAATCAAATTGAGATTATTACTAAAAAAGACAAAATAACTATCCACTACTATAGCTGCATTCCTTTTTCTTTTTCAAGCCCTTTGCTATATTTAATTATTGTTGTGTTTCACATGGTGAATTCAGAATAAATTTTTTTTAAAAGTGCTGAAACTACTAATTTGACTATAATTTTCCTATAATTTTCTCCTTTATAAAAATAACTTATTTTATGATTAATGTAAGTATACAAATATGTCAATAAAGTTACTTAAGATAGAAGAGAAAAATATGATAAGTATGCTCATTAATAATTCTAGACTATGTACAAAATTTTAAAAAGAAGACAATGGTGAAAAAAGTAAAACAGGAAGGAAAAAAGGAATGGGAGGAAAAAAGACAGGAAAATATATTGACTCAGTACTACTGGTTTTTCTTTCAGTGAGATGTCATTTAAATCCACTTTGCACCACTTTTTACCCATCCAAATTAAACAAAAAGTACATTTTCTACTAGATATGAAGGAACAGGCATCTGGAATTTTCTGGTTGAAATGTAGGAAAGAATAACTTTTTCAGAGGGTGATTTGACAAATAGTCAATATTTGTAAATTCCATGTTTATTCCTTGTCTCATCAATTTATCTTGTAAAACTGCTGTAAAGATAAATTCAAAGAAGTTCTTCAAGATACATGTACGAGATTGTTCATTACAGGACTATTTAAAAACAATTAAACATGGGATAATTTGTTCATAAGTAGTTTGCTATGCTACCTTCATATAAAAAACTACTACATAACTTTAAAAATAGATATATGCATATTAATGTAAAAATATCAAAGACAAATAATTAAGGGACATCAGTTAGATGATAATTCAAAAATTATAATTTTGTATGTGCTTTAAAACATGGAGCCATAGACATGTCCTATACCTTTATAAATTTTGTACTAACACATGGGCAAGATTTAATGTCAATACCTCAAGTGCATAACTATATGAAGTGTTTGATATGACAGCAAGGTTCTTTATGTTACAGTTTGCGAAATTTTATAATTTTTGTCAAATTTAGTATTTATTGTACTTCTATGATTTAGAATAAATACAGTAGGGAGTCTTTCTTCACTTTAAAATCATAGTGTTTTTATGGTTGTTCATTATCCACTTCTATTTCTTTTTTTAAAGTCAAGAAAGAGTTTTTGAACCTGAATGTAGTTGGCATATTGTTCTACATTGTTGAAACAGCAATGATATATTTTTGGAAGTTAGAATAGGTAATAAAAACAAAAGGTAAAGAAATCCGTTTTTCTCTGCAATGAAATGAAACTTGAAACAAATATTCTGGAAGCTTCTTAATGAGATTGATGAAAGACTAATAGAGAAGTATTGAGGGCTTACTAATGTACAGACTAATACTGTTTCAAATAGATTGTGCTTCCAAATTTAATTTGTTGCTAAATGTTTCCTGATAAAGTTAAAAATCAGTAAGAATGAGCAAAAGTGAACAATGTTGGATATCTATAGAAGCCTGTGAAGGGGGACAGGAGACCAGAGTATTCCAACAGGTCCTCAAAGGACTCTGGGTATTCTCCAAAATTCCACCAAATATGCTAGTTTTTAATATTTTAAAAATAAATTGAAAATATTAATTTGCAACATGATATTTCATAGCTCAGGGTAATGGTGAAATATAACAAAAATATATATCTGGTAGTGAAGATACAAACATTCCTAGTTTTTAAAAAGAAAATTCATGATTCTCTCATCAATAATCAACTTCTGTTTTTAAACACTCAGTCTTCAAATTTAGATTCCTATCCACTCTGAAAAACTTTAGATAGCATTTATCTATCATATATATAAACTACAAACTGCTACTCCAACTTTCTAATATATAAATTGCTTAATTTAAGTTTGAACTCAATACTGTTAGATGAATGTATGAAGTTGACTTTTTGAATTTAGCTAAGTCGAAGACTGTACTAAGGTCAGACCTCTTTCTTTCTTTTATTTGTTCTTTTTAGTTATACATGACAGTACAGTTTATTTTGACATATTTATACAGACACAGAGTATGTCTGATTCTAATTAGGATCACAGTCTGTGGATGTACATTATGAGGAGACTCACGGTGGTTATTCATTCATATATGTACATAAGAAAGTCATGTTAGATTCATTCCATGGTTTTTCCTATTTTGGTTCCTCTTCCCTTCCCATCATTCCTCTTTGTCTAATATTTAATATGTTCAAAAACTAGATGAGACCTAGACTGAGCAGCTGGTTAAACAGTTTCTTTATTACTATTAACCTTTGATCTGAAAACCCCAACCATTATCCTAGTTGAATCATATTGGAAAGCTATTGGAAATGTATCCAGTTTTCTCAAGGAAAGAAAAAAAATCAAAGTTCCCTTTCATAGTGTTTCATCGGTTCCCTTTCATAAGATGAAGAAAGCTTGTGTTGGGTAAAAGTAAGGCTTACAGTTTGCTTATACGTGGGTAAACACAGTAGTGAACAAAAAAATAAAACAAAATAAAAAGCACAATAAATTACTTTCCACTTTAGTGAGACAACATGTCCTATGGAATTTTTAAAAACTTACTCAAAGTTATATCAAGTTTAAATTCTACCTTAAATATTTTATATCCTCCAAATTGTCAAGAACATTCAATCATTGTGGAACAAACTCAATCCAGATGTCAGATCAAGGCAAGGAAAATTTTTGAGATGTGAAATATATCTGGCAATGCTGTAGAATCCCAGATTCCAACTAATAGCCTTGGCTTCCACTGTTCTTATATTTTATACTATGAGAAAAATGACCCCAAGTTTTACAGTTTCCAAACACCTTTCTGATTGGATGAACGGAGACACCTTTCAAATGTAATTAATCAAAACTTTCAAATAAGAATTTTCTTTTTACAAGCAAAACACTTTTGCAGTTAATGTTACATTCTTGAATTCTTGTAAGCTTGGATACTCTAACCCAATCACTGCATCATTACCAGACAGACAAGTCCTAATCATCCCAGTTTTCCTAAGGGTCATTATCTGAAATTATAGGCCTTTCATTCTTTCATCCATAGTGTTCTACCATTACAAATTACAAGTATAGGTTTCTCAGGCCAATATTCATCAGAAAGAGCAGTTGTCTTTCAACTGTGGCTATTCCATACCTAATCACTCTTATCCTCCCAGTCTGGTAGAGATGGCCTATGGGAATGACATTAAACTAACTTATTCTTTGAAGCACAGCTTGTTACAAGTTACACAACTTTCCATGTTGGATAACATGAATTTAATAATGATATCTAGTTAGAAATATTAGTAACAGTTCACATCATTTTTATAACTACAAGAGTCAATGTTATGAAATACATAAAAGGAAAAGAACTGCATTAAGTAATATAAAATAGAGGTGTGTTTTTTTAATCTCATAGACTGTTTTTTAATCATGGTGTTTAAACCAGATCCTTAGATAATTTGGTGTGGGATAAAATAAATGCACATATCAAAGCTACTGAGAGTAGAAATGTAAGTAATTTGTTCTCACTGCTGATGCTATTGGTTTTTTTGTTTTTACTCAACATTGGAGATGGCCAAACCAGATCAGATAGCCAACACTATAAATTATTTTGAGATAGTCTGACTTAGCCTAAATTACTCTAAAAACATAATCATTAACTTTTGGTATGTCTTCAAAAACTGAATGTCTCAATTCCAAATATTTTATATAACTTGCCAAAGAATTTGGTTGCTTAGAGTTACAATTGGAAACTAGCTGATCTTTCAAAGCTCATCAAAAAATGGATTATTTAAAGCGGTATAATAACTGTATTTAAACAACTATTAAGGGTTGATTGGTTATATTTTCTATGTACATTCAGATGTCACCAACAATAAGGGCCGTGCTATGGTTTGAGTATGATGTGTCCCCCCAAAAACTCATGTTACACAATTTAAGAATGTTCAAAAGTGAAAAGAGGACTGGGGGTGTGGCTCAGTGGTAGAGCTCTTGCCTAGCACATGTGAGGCACTGGGTTTGATCCTCAGCACCACATAAAAATAAATCAATAAAATAAATGTATTGTGTCCATCTACAGCTAAAAATATATTTTAAAAAAAGTGAAAAGATGAGATTAAGAGAATGGTAATCTAATCAGTGGATTAATCTGCTTGAATAGTTAATAATTCGAAATAACTACTATACTGCATGATAATCATAGGCAGGTAGTATGTGGCTGGATCAGAAAATAGGTCACTGGGGGCATGCCTTGGGGGTTTTTCCATTTAGTTCTGGGATGCTTGGCTAGGGTGCTCTCTCTCTCTTCCTCTCTCTCTTTGTCTCTCTCTCTTTCTCTGAATCCTGACTGTTATGAGCTGAGCAGCTTTTCTCACACTCTTCTGCCATGATGTTCTTTGCCTCAATTTGGGCTAATTCTGAAAGTCATCCAACTTATACATAAAGTAACTGATTCCATCCTTGTGTATGCATCACAATTCAATATGTCCCTCTTCCTTTATTTCTCAACAGAACTGTTGCTGAGAAAATACTTCAATAAATGTTGACATATGACAGTTTCTTTCTCAAGCCTGTTCCCAGAGAAACCAACATTAAATACTTCTTTACACATCTGGGTCCTAAAACTCAAAAATCTTAATAATTTCTGTATTGTAGAAATCATAAATAATTTCTTATGGAGACTATAGTCTTTCCTATCTAACATTTGAGAATGTTACTTCATGTGAATAGGGTGATAACCATCCAAAATTTGAAATATAACTATAAAAATATATTCTGCAATTGCCTTAGACCTAGTAGTTTTGTTTTTTCAAAAATAAAATAATTTATTTACTTATAACTGAAATAAGAAGAGATTTATTAGGAACACAATTATAATTATAAAATATGTTCATGGTAAATTACTCATAGTTCTTGATCAATTCTTTGACCTCCCTAGACATTGTAATAGTGTTCATTCACTTTTAAATTGGATGGACTTTCTCTTAGAACACACCATTTCATTGTTGGTTCTGTTCTTTGGAAATCAAGCAAAACTGTTATCTCAGAGATACAAGCTTTTGATCTCATGACTATTCATCATAGTATGGAATATATTTTATGACAAATTTAAAATTATTGATTTTATCTTTGCCTGTTTTTTCACATATGGAATACATGAAATACTACAATAGTACTTCGGTCTCAAAGTGGCTAATATATGAAAATGTCTAATCCTGTATTAATCATTGGATCCAAAAGTTGATTTGGGATAATCTTCGTCCATTCTCCAGTTTGAATCAGCTGCAGGATGGAAGACCGAAGTAATAAGAAAGGGTTGATTGCTCTGTTTTCTTCTCTCCTGTAGCACAATCCTAACACACTTGCTAGATATCCTTCAGTTAGAAGAATAAGACAGAATGGTGAGAAGACTGAGAGAGAAAAGGTCTGACCTGGCTTAAGATTCTTCTGAGTTTCCCTGTTGTGATACTCTCTCCTCAGATCTGGTGATGCTGGTAGAGAACTTGTATGATACATCTCTCAATATCTGAAAGACTCTCTTCTTTCTCTTAAGAATCCCATCCTTCTCAGGCAGAAAACTTAGGACACGGGATGACCAAACTGTATCTCTCCCTCTTTACCATACCTTGTTCATGGTAAAGTTACTCCGTGTTTTAACATCTCCACCATAGGAGGTTACTATCAAAACATCTTGACTTTTTTGCTTCTTTGCCCTCAAGCATAAAATAAACTTAGTTCTTCTTTTATCTTCCAGGTTTTCATGTATGTCAGACCACATAGTTGCCCTTTAGCTTTATCAGGGATGTATCAGATACCAATTTGCTCTCTCCACAGTGGAGACAAGTCATTGCCTTGAAACATCTCAGAAAGTCAGACGCTAAAAGGTAGCACTGCATGCCCATTTTTCATCCTGTAAGTATATGATACAGAACAAAATCTGCCGGAGAGATCACTAGAACTATTCTCTTCTTTCTCCAATGTCTCTATGAATACTCAATATATCTCAAGAAGTCAGAAATAGTTTTTTTTCCTCAAGTATTTCTTTGTAAATTTTCATATCTCATTTGGGAAATGTATCTTTCATACACTGACTTTGATATATTGTACTAATATAGGAATTGTCCCATTATAATATTATTTCATATTGCTATGTATTATATTTCCAAATACTTTATATTTAAAAAAAAAAAAAAACAGGAAAGCATGCACAGTACATGAATAAGCAAGCAATTTGAACTACAAAGCCCATTAAAACATGATTAATCTCTGTTCTTGAGGTCCAAAAAGTAGGAGCAGGTAAAAGACCTACAAACACTATAAAAGAGGCATGTATACTATGTTGTTGCAGCAGAACAGAAGCAGCAAATTCTTAAATGAAAGTAGTTAGAGGACATTTCGGAAGTTGGAGATACAAAGCCCATTAAGGAGCTGGAGCTAGAAAACCTGTTAAGGCATGATTAATTGCTGTCCTTGAAGTCAGGCAGATAGGTATATGAAAAAGAGCTATTAGTGCTATAAAAAAGGCATGTACACTGTGTTTTGGAAATAGAGGAAGAAACAGCAAAGTTTTAAAAGGAGGCAGTTATAGAAAATTTCCAAGTGTCTATAATGTTTGAATTGAACATTAAGATACACATAGAATTTCACTGGTTCATTTTATCTACCTAATTATTGGGAGCACACTCTCTTTCAACAGATCCTAACCACTCGTTTCTGCTTGCAACCCACTTTTTAAAATGATTCTAGATCAATCCAAGAATATAATTACAAAGTCATTTTAAATTAACCACAAAAAACTTTGTGAGTACTAATTTTCAACTATTTTCTTTTTAAAATTTCTTTTCTTATTTTATAATGAAAATATAATTTTGGTAGTTGAAAATTGAGAAAGTGTTGTTGTAAGTCATCTATCTAGAAATAAATCCTTACATCACAATATCTTGCCTATGATTTTCCCTTAAAAGTATTTAACCAACCACTTATTATTATGTAAAAATCTATCTGGTCCTGCTAAAATTATTGTCATTATTGTCATTTTTCTGATGCTTTGAGATGTTAAATATTTGTGTTCTAAATAATAGCTAAACTAAAAATTTTAAAAATTCTTTTACAGATAAATCATTTCTATTAACTATGTTACAGATATAGTAATAATACTAAATAATAGAATAATAGCTAACATATGCTGTGCATTTTTTCTAGACCAGTCACTATAAAAGATTTACATACATGATCAATCTCATTCAATCACATAATCATTAGAAGCTAGTTATTATGATCATTCCGATTATGCAGATCAGTGTTTGGAGGTCTAGAAACAATAACTCATTCCCTAAGATCATATCAAATAAATAAAGACCCAGGTTCCATCCCAGGTAGACTGAGTCCAAGGCCATGTTCTTAATTATGGCAACTTAACAGCTTCCTGTAGTTTCCTGTCCTGAAGTGCGCAGGCAACTTCATTCAAATCTGCAGAATAGTAAGGATATTCTATGTATTTTTATCCTATATAATCAGCTCTATCCAACTGTTACTTATGGAATTACACTTGGGAAAACAGTAGTCTGTTAGAAGATAAAAAATCCACTTATAAAAATCCTCAGTACCTTACCTTTGAAGAAAAACTAAAATTAAGCTAGGCATGGTAAAACTACATGACTTCTTATCTATTCTCTTCAGTTCATAATGGTACTCCATCTGACCCTCATGAAGAAAACAGAAGTTCACTTATGAGAAGAGCAACTATTCAATATGGATTAAAAACACTTCTAGTACCGTTAGGCACTTAACCTAAGTACATTATTGATGCTAAGTGGAGGAGAAGCTGAGTGGAAAAATGAATGAAGGAAGGAAGGAAGGAAGCTTGATATATGAGGCTTAATTCTTACAGTTAATGTTTCTGTTTGTGCCTAAATTGTATTGTATATAACCATATACACACACACATTATATATATATATATATATATATATATATATATATATATACCCACACATACATAGCTGTGTGATTGACTATATACTTCTTATTTCTTCTTTTCTTCCTAGTACATGTTTAATTATATATGAGTATGCATACTTTCCTCAAGACATATGCTTTCCTACATTTTCTTTGATTTTTTCCCATTTATTTCTGAATAACGTGTGTGGTTAAGGAAGAAAGGTAATGACAATTAATCTCTCTCTCCTTTCTCTTTTTCCTTCCCCCTTCTGTCTTTGACTGTCTCTGCCTCTGGGTCTCTCTCTTCTCATATGTGTAGCATAGGTGATGAACGCAGTCTTTTTGAAGTAAGTATTTGGTAAATATTTACAGATTAACAATTTTAAATCCAACAAATTCTTGGACTGCCCAAGTCAGTTGTATATTTGGGTTCAGCCTTTTGGAGGAAGCCATGTTACACACACTAGTTAAAAAGAGAAGCTGTATTTAATTAAAGAATTACCATCAGAAATGAAGAATTCATGGTGCTTTACTTACTGCAGAAAATGAAAATAGAAGCAGTAGACCCACAAAACATTTTTCGGGAGAAAATAGATGACTTATGAAAGAACAGTTGTCGAAGAGTGCTTCAGAAGAAATCGTGTGTGTATGTACCTGTGTAAATGAACTTGTACAAATTTGTTCAGATGTTCCCATCACTATCTAGCTGTTAATCACTTCTGCAACAAAATGATGGCTCATATTGTTTTCACAAAATTGAACTGGTCTTTCCTTTATCAGTACTCAGAATATAGTTTTATGAACAGTGTAGAGTGCAAAGTGTCACAGAAGAGGAACTGATCCTATCACAATAAAACAAGAATATTGTGTACTAACATAAAAATAGGTGAAAAACAAAATTAATAGTCAAAGGGAGCCAAGAAATGCCAAAGTTGGCTACCACCCCTTGCTGCAGTGGTTAAAGGTTGTCCAGCTTATATGAAATCTATGATTGATTCTCATTTACTTGGAAGAATTTTATTATACCCAAAGGGAAAGTTAAAGGATTACTGCTCTTATCACAATCAAAACACCAGGAATGAAAATCCCACTGGAGGAAAAATATTTTAATAATCTATTATACATCTACGGCAGTAACACTGCAGTAAAATGTCATGGATAACCAAGCTATTTCAACCTTTAATTTTCACACTGCTTAGGTTAGCATTCTAAATCAGACAACCAAGGGATCCCTAGAGCCCTGTGCTATTAAAACCAAATTCATTTCTAGAAAGTGCATTGCTATAGTTCTACCATTCAAAAAACACTTTAGACAGTTTGACAGTATTGAAATGGGTTTTATGGTTTGCTCTTTCTACTACATGTTCTGTAGGAAGGATAGAATCCTAGGATTACCAGACTGGTTTTGGCATGATTTGTAAATTCCTAAAAAGGAATCCTTATGTATTGACAAGTCGGTTGTATTAGCATATGGAAAATTACATGGCAATATCATTTAAAAGAGAATGAATTCACTTATTTTCTTAGAATAATATAAAAATGACATAAAAATCAGATGGACTCTGTATATGTGTCTACTGGAGGATTTTGAAAGCCACAAATGAAGGAGTGGCATGAAACATTCATCAATAATCCCCTGAAGGCCCCATTTAACATTAGCTAATGAATCCAAGAACTCTGCTCTGGAGATCTAAGAGCTAAAAAATAAATTTGATACTGCTTTAAGACTTTTACTGTCCTCTCAAAACATCTATGAATGCTACTTAAATAGGACTGATCAAAGTTCACCAGTTCTTTTTGATGCTACTATTGCAAAATAGTTAAACTCTACCTTTTGCATGAAAGAAAAACCAATGTAGCAAAGATAAGGGATCCTGGCCAAGCAATTAAATTAGGCTGACATAGGCCAACAGCTGACTACAGTATTTTGGAAATGCTGTTCTGGATAGTGAAACTACACATTTAAGCCAGAGTGTAAAACTGTGAAACCCTTAACCAGGTAAATTTAAAAGCAAAAATATTGATATTTAAGAGCAAAAATGCATATCCTTCTGCTAGTGTTGATATTGTTGAGCATTTGACTATAACAGCAAAATAGTTTGTCACCTAAGTATATGTTGGTTCCTTCTTCAGTAAGTGCATTTTAATATGAACATGAAATAAGTAATTGATTATAAATCACAATACCCATCGTCAATTTAAATAGCAACTTTACAACCACAGAGATTGAGTTGCAACCACTGTTCAACTATGGGATAGAACAATATGGGGGCACAGTTGTTCCTCCCAGTCTCCTCTGCAAGGAAATAAAACAAACTGTACCGGACGATAGAGGAAATCAAATAACAGACTTTAACTCTTACCACCAAGAAATTTATATCTTTATATCCACGGTTGGGAGCATACAACAATCATATGACAGATGCTGAAAAATGATATCTCAAGATACATAAATTGAGATGTCATAAATGTTTCAAATTCTCAATAGCACAGAAAAAATAAGAAAAAAAGGTAATTTGGAAATATGAAAACTCCCTTGAGGAGAAATTCTTTTCAAAGAATGATTCAGAAACCTTTTCTCAGATCCTTTTCAGCTCCAAATAGTAAATGCGCATATGGTAGTACTAAAGCAGTCTAATGGGTTCACTTGTCCTTTGCAAATTATCTTTTGCAAACTTGCTGTTTTTTTTTTTTTTCTTTTTGCCTCTGCCTGGCATTCAAAAAGTCACACTTAAATGATTAATATGTTAACTGCTAAAGTCAGTTATTCAAGGAAAAAAGGAACAAAGAATCCATAGGTCATAAGACTTTCTAATCAGTAATCTTTCCTTATATTTACAGAACACAGAACATCTGGTGACCATCAGATAACACCAGAATGTGCTCAAAGAAATGAACCACTGCAGAATGAATGATTACTCTGGTGCCCGTCCATCTGTGGCTAAATGTACACTTCCTTAAATTTCCTATATAAGCTCTTTGCAGCCAATTGTAAGGTGGCCCTTTGGAAGATACTTTAGGATCTGCCAGGTTCCTATCAGCCAGCTCATTGTAATACAATTCTCTTTCTACCAGTGTTTTGCCTCTTGACTAATTCGCTTCTGTCTGACTGTGAACAGAATGAGCCTTTGCACAGGAAGAGTATGTTGTATAGTGAAATCAACACTGACACATCCAAATTCAACAACACCCAGTCTGTCATATCAGCTAACATGCTGACATCTATAGGCATTGCCTCAGAACATTAGGAACTATGCCAACATACAACAATCAAATATATTTTTTATAATAAAGCTGAAACCAAAATCATTAAGTTTCAACTTAACTCAGCTATGCGAATCTCTATTCCTGGTAATTTGTGGTCAGTACTTCACAGAAAACACACAAGTGACTTAATCCACGCTATTTAGAGGATAAAACCAGCATTCTTAACTCATGGAGTCATACAGGAGGAGGAGTAACAGCAGATTAGTGTGAATAATATCAATATCAGCACTAAGGCTTATTCTCTTTAACCACACAAAATTCTTTGAATGCGGTATATATGAAATACTTAACTAGAAACTCTATTGCTAAAGTGAAAAATTGAAAACTAGACTGACATTTATTGGTCAGTATCAACTAACTCATTTGAAATAAGGGAAAGAACTCGAGCGAACTGTAAACAAATGAATTGACATCATCATGTCTGTTTCCTTCAGATCATTTTAATTCCTTCTACAAAAGATTGATTTCCTGGTTTGCAAATGCAGAATAAAAAGAGAGGGGAAAATTTACTTTTATAATAATTTTTCTGAAAGTAGTTAAAAAGAAAGATAACTAACCTAATGTATAAGAGAAAAATAAAATGAAAACTTTCTTTAAAAAATCATAGCCATATATAGTATTATCATGTGCAGAATAGACCCATATGGTACCTCTTACATCAGTAGATTTTGTGAATATTATTATTATTAAAGAGTATATCAGAGTTAAATCGTTGATACATTTTTCATATTTTCACATATTTTTATTGAAAATCTATGTAGTAATGGCCAGAAAATATAATACTTAAGCTACAATAGGTATAGCAAGGAATTTTGAGGGAATCTATTGAGAATAAAGTGTAATATATTACCAATTCTCCAAAAAAAAGTATAATTCAAACTTTCCATGAATTGAAATAAAAACTAAGGGTAGAAAAGACTGCTCAGTAAGCCCAGTTCTGTCTCTTTAAATTTCATCTCAGACTTCACCATAGTCCTGTCTCATTTCAGAACAAAAGATCCTCTCTTTTGATCCTCTTATGTTTGATGATAAAAAACTAGAATATTTTAAAAGTCTTCCTAAATAAAGTGAACGACTAGAAAATAAACATCGTAAATAATTCAGATACTTTAACATCTTGCAAAACTATATATTTCTCATAACTAATGTGCCTCAGAGTTTGAGGATTCTGTACTAAAACAAGTAATGTCTGTGTGTGTTTTCTGTCCCCATACAGTGTGAATATCCTTTAAAGTACTTGGGTGCTTTGCTTCCAAGCTCCTACCTAGTATTCATATTGGAAGGTACCATTTCAAAAGCTGTCCTAAGCAAAAGTCATCTGCTACACATTTTTACTCTCTAAAGTCATTATCCAAAGCTTAAGTCTCATTTTTCAGTTTGTATAGGAGACCCTTTCTTGGTTTGGTTTCCATGCACCTTTTCCACACATGAAGTTTCTTCAAATGAATAATTTCACTTCCTGATAGAACCTTGACTCCAAGAAATGATAAAAAATGGCTTCTTTGCTTTCAATAAAAAAACAATTAAATAAGTAAGTTTACAAATAGCAGCAAAAGTCATTCCCATCTCACATGAGAATAAATGTGTGAATGAGAAATCATCCCAAATGACTTGAAATCAGCATACTACAGTGACCCAGTCACATCAATGTTTATAGCAGCTCAATTTAGGTTAGCTAAGCTATGGAACCAACCTAGGTGCCCTTCAACATATGAATGGATAAAGAAAATGTGGTATGTATACACAATGGAATACTACTCAACTATAAAGAAGAATGAATTATGGTATTTGCTAGTGAATGGATGGAACTGGAGTGAATCAAGCTAAGTGAAAAAGTCAGTCTCCAACCCCCATAAAAAAGGTTGAATGTTCTCTTTGAAATGTGAACGCTAACCCATAACAAGGGAGAGTAGGGAGGAGAAGTATAAGTTCACTGGATTAGACAAAGGGAAATGAAGGGAGGGGAGAAGGATGGGAATAGGAAAGACAGCAGAGTGAATTGGACATGATTTCTCTATACTCCTTTATGAGTACACGGCCAGCGTAACTCCACATCATGTTAAACCATAAGAACGGGAAGTTATACTCCTTGTATGTATGATATCTCAAAATATACCCTGCTGTTATATATATCTAAACACAATAATTTTTTTAAAAGAAACCATGATGCAAATATTCAGAAAAAAATGATGGGGAACCAAAAGAAGTAACAAACTAGGTCATAAAGAAATAGTAAGGGAGAACCATCAATGAATAACAGCAAAGAAAAAATAAGGGAGGAGATAGAACATAGAAAATATTTGAGATATGCCTGGCTCTGAAAAACCAAGGTGTCCAATAATCATTTCTATAACAATAAGCATCTGGATCATTGTTGTGTTGAATGGTTAGAACGTGTGGGACCACTCATGTATTGAGGAACCACTGAGAAACCAAGATTCATGGATCATGTTTGGATTGCAAAGACTTTTGAACATCTAGACAATATAGACTTATTTTTTCAGGGAATGTGTAAAATATATGAGTACTTTAGCTTCTTGTGTTTATCTGTGTGGTTTTTAAGTTTCTAAAATTTGTAGCATGCATTTTTTTGTATATTTATATTTAATTTTATGTTATAAAATAGTCCTTTCAGAGCTCTAATATATTGGTGCAAGGAATTACTTGTGGTAGATTAGAGTGTTAGGTATAATCCAGATTATTATGACCTGAATCACAAATGATAAAAGGAAGACAAATATTAGTCATTATGTACACAGGCATACACACACACACATACACACACACACACACATATACTAAGCTCAGAAAATATTATTTAAATGAGCAAAAGTGTGCATAAAATTGTAGATTTCTAAACTATTTAGATATATTTTCACATTCAAGTTTTTTTTGTCTTATTACGAGTTCATATTTATTGTTCAAACTGTGGGAAAAGTCAAGTATAAACATATTACATTTCTAATAAGTTTTATGAAAGCCCGCTACATTTACTATTTCAACATACAGAATTATACATTTCCTTATACACAACCACTTTTTATGGACAAACACAAATTTTGCAAATCTAGGGAGAGAAACAAAAATGAAAACCATTAAGTAAGAACAAAGACAAAATATCCTAAAATGGGTGATATTTTCAAGGCATAAGCATTATTTTTATGTGGTATGATTATAATTAGTACTTGATAATTATATTCTGACCTGCTATGAACTATTGCATGTCCATATCTTCCTTTATAAAATGACTTGCCTTAGAATTCCTGCACACAATAAGAAAATAGATAGATATGTTGTTTATGTAATATAATGTGAGCATGTCTCTAACAATGTGTTCTGCATAAAGCATCTTACAGTCTTCTATCAGACCATACTTTATCACGATGTGCCTCCCTTCCACTGTAAGCACTGTACACATGCTTTCAATACTCAATTAATGGAGAAGACATAGTGTATGTTCTTTACAGTCTTTCCAAATAGTGCATAAAGCCTTACTGGGAAAGGAGAATTGTGTTATGAAACACAGAACCAGCACTATTTCCAAACTCACAGACT
Source organism: Sciurus carolinensis (assembly GCF_902686445.1). Lineage (NCBI taxonomy): Eukaryota > Metazoa > Chordata > Mammalia > Rodentia > Sciuridae > Sciurus > Sciurus carolinensis. Next base: position 33,563,744 of record NC_062220.1, on the reverse strand, counting down.
GTTGCGAGTGATTTTAATGTTCAGTAGATTTCCAGCATGACCAAAGACCTGAATCAGAATTTTTAATGATCGATATTGCTCAAATTTGAATAGCAACTGCAAGAAAATCTGTATGATTGGAATTTTGCCTTCTGCAAGTTCAGCTGATTTCAGGCTTCCATGTACAAGGGAGCTTTTTTGTGGCTCTGTATGGAGTATCTCATAAAGACCATTATGTCAAAGTGGAGTGCAGAGGTACATTGCACATTCAAAAGCAGTTTTCCTTAATAATAACAGACTATGTCTTTTCTGGCTCTTTCACCGTTTTGGTCACTGGTTTAAGTGTCCTAGCCAGAAGTTTGACAGATACAGCTTTGGTGGCACTGGCAAACATCCAGAGAAGGTAAATGATTCAGTGCATCCATCTATTTCACATTACTGGAAAACATTCAGACCACATAATTCCTAACCTGTGTCCTCCGTGAGGCAAGAGTCATGTCTTTTTAATCTTTGCATGTTATAGCATGCATGTGGCTTATAGAAGAATATTCTTGAAGGAAAGAATAGAGATAATAGTACTATATTATCTACAGATACCAACATGACATTCATTTCATGCAACCTGATTAGATTCCATGTACTAATTTAATATGATTACCTTAAGCATTTAAATGCATCTTTGTCATGTCAATTAGGTTCTAATAGTGCTTTTCCTTTATGACTGGCAAATTTTGAGAAGTCAGGTGACTTGCATATTTACTTAGACTCAACATTGGTTATTTTCTTAAGATCTGAAAGAGATTTCTATGCCATGAAATGTACACACAATATGAAACTTCTCTTTATGAGACTTATGAGTACACACAGAGACCTATAGTTTCCATATGTCCTCTGAGGTTTCTGGATTGTGAACACAGAAGTCAGAAGTATTTAAACAACAATTAACATGGAAGTATAATTTCATGGTTTCAAAAGTCTCACTACACATGTGCTTTTGTTCAACAATTGAATTCTTTTCTATTTTCACCATTATTAATATATTTACTCACATATAGAATTTTTGTCAAAAATATTATTTGAGAAAGTCCAAGCCAATGCTGACTCCTGTAGATAAAACATAAGCAAGCAAATTGTTCCCTTTAGCTTCTTGTGAGGAAGTCATGTGGCAGTATTCCTCAGAAGAAGAACGTGGCTCTCCTAATGTGCCTTTGCTGTTTACAGAATATTTCATTATGTATGAGGACCTGTTCTAACTTCGTTAACCAGTTTGCTTCCTTTTACTAAATTTCACATTCTTAAAAGGTCTTAGGAATGGGAAACAACTGAACACTCTGCTGAGATTTGTGACTGTCATCCGTCTGGTTAGAATTACTCATAGATCTTGCAAGAGTAGCAGAGATGCATCCATTATAACCGTCAGTCAGGATGGTCATTAAGCATTTTCTACAGTCGAGATTGCTGTGCCAGATGGTACTTCAGGAACAATAGGCAGTGCACTCCAAACTGCCATGCATTCGTTCTGTGCCATTTTAACTTAGAAAAATCTAAAAAAGCAAAAGTACCTGTGAGATTAAAATCCCTAGTGGTAACTTCGTAGTCCTAGGCTCCTTTTGCATAAGAACCAATCAGTCTTTGTATTTGAAATGTATAGTTTCTAACAATACATATTTATTTATAAAGCCTTAGGTAGTTTACTAAATGTACTTCATTTTATCCTTCTTTAGTCCAAGATTTTCCGTAAAGTGACCTTTCATAGTTTAAGTAGAAGTTCCTCCTGGAACAAGATAAGCTTGGTCTGCATTGTAATAGCAAAATCCCTGTGAAACATCTCTCCATATTAGGTGATATTTACGTAATGATACATAATTGTGGAAAAGTGTTATTTGCCTTTTAAAACTTTAATAGTCTTATAACCATTTCTGTTTGCCTCAATACACAGAGTATCTTCATGTGTTCAAAATAGTGATGTGGGTCTCTCAGGGTCAATTTCTGTTTCTCCCCTGGCAATGGAAGTCTTTAGTACTGTCACTCTAATACAAGAAAGGACCATAATTTCCTACATCCCCCACTTTATTGGATCTGCTCAATGGTGTTGTTCAATCAGTGTCTTCATTGTTATGCAAAGTGCTCCCTCTGGGCTGTCACCTTTTGTCTTCTCTGGGCAGGTCTATTTTAAGTTAATATCCAACACTTTGATTAAATCCCACATGAAGTCCCATCTTTCCTGAGAGCTTCTGAATCCCCAAACCAACTAATCTTTTGTTTCAAGATTGGTTTATCTCTTTTGTAACACTTTTGAGGCAATACACAAAAACATAATGACATGGAAAATGATTGTCAAAAGAAAAAAAAAGGTAAAATCCAAAATATAAGAAAAGGAAGCAAAGGAAAGTGTAGTTTAGTGGCTGCAATGACTCTCTGCTGTCATGATGTGACCTTTCTGGAATGCACTTGTATCCGAAAGCCAACATTGACCATAAGCACCACATGAGGAATGCTGTCCTCTTTGACATGCTCCATCCTGGCTCTGATGTTGGTACAAAAAGAAACTTGCCAAGAAGGCCAAGCAAAACGTCTTTCCTGGAACATTGGTGGGTTGTTGTTGTTGTAGTTTCCTCCTCTCTCTAAAATTGGAGTTCAGGGGAGAAAATTCCCCCTTCTCTCATGTTAAATATGTTAGAGACATGAAACTGTAACCTATGGTGGTCATGTCCTTATTCACAGAGGAGGAAGTCAGGAAAACAAAACCAGTGCAGAAATTAGCACATGAGAGAGTTTTGTCATTCTAACTCTGGGTTCAATACTCCAAAGGATGATCAAATTCTTCCCTTCCCATAGCCTGGTTAAGCTGGCTTGAATTTGGTTCTGACCTTTGAATTTAAAAATTCTTATATAATACCCACTGGAAAGGTCAACATCATTTCTCTAAATTGTATTTGGAAAACATTCCTGCATTATGGCAAATGCATTTTAGAAATTAGAAAATATGCCTTATCTTCATTGAAAACAAATCTTCATAAATGAGGGAAAAAATCACCTTTGAATTAATATAGAACCCATTGTATAATATTAAAGACAACAGACTCAATATTAGGAGGTAAATTCAGTAATAAACTTGAAGTGGTTATTAGTTTTAATAAAGTTAAATAATCACTGAGTTAAGAAAATAGAAATGTATCTTAGGAGAATTCAGCATTTGTCTCAAGTAATATGGTATACCTTATAAAGTACAGCTAGATAGATATGATACAGAGATATGGATTAGAAAAACCAGAAACATGGTGTATATTTGAAGACTGTATAGTCTTATAACTGAGATTTGAAGAAAAATAGGTCTGGAGAAAAAAATATTTGTCATCTATTAGTTTTTCTTCTTTTCCTACATTTGTAATTTAGTTCTTGCTTAATATGATACATTAAAGTATATTTCTATTGTATATTATATTACAACTAGAAAAATCAAAGACAAAATTTTAAAAAATAAAAAATAATTCCACAGCTGAGAGGTAATTATTGGAAATTTTGATGTTATCATGTTTAGCATTTTCAGGGGACTCAGAAATAACCCAATGTTGTTATTGCCCATCTGCTTTCTCCATGATAATTCCAAAGTATCAAGACACAAAAGGAAACACAGATTGTGGGAAACAGTAGTTGGTTTCATCACTACTTATATTTTTACCTAAGTCCCATCTTTCTAATATTTCTAATATTTCTAACAAATATTGTCAGAAACAACAGATATTGAAACCCTGAAATACAAGTCCCTTATAGATAATTTGCAAATATTTTCCCTCATTCTGTGTATTCTCTTTTCTCTTTTCTGGGAGAGTGCTATGAAGCATAAAATTTTAATTTCAAAGAAATACAATTTAAGTAACTTTACCTGTGTTCCTAATAATTCATCTTTTATTTAGGTTGCTCACTTATATTTCTTTTAATTAATTAGTTTAATATATCTGCTGCCTTCAGTTTACTCCAGTAAAAATATCAAAAATCAAATCATACAAGAAGGAGTTTATTTACTTATTTATTTATTTAGGTAGCAGCGATTGAACCCATAGGTACTTAGCCACTGAGCCACATCGCCAGCCCTTTTTTATGTTTTTTTTTTTTTTTTATTTTTGAGTCAGAGTCTTGCTAAGTTGCTCAGGGTCTCTCCAACTTGCTGAGGCTAGCTTTGGACTGGTTATCCTCCTGCCTCAGTTGCTGGGATTACAAGTGTGTGCTACTGCACCTGCCAAGGAGTTCGTTCGTTTACTATCTTGTATACCCAACAACATGATCCACAAAGCTCTGGTGTGAGCGGCTTACAAAACAGCAGCCTGATGTGTTAAGTGGTGCCGCTGCAGACCGGACAATTAGGAATCTCTCCAGGCACTGGGTCAGATAAAGGATCTGGAATCCAGGAGAGCTGCATGATCTAGGGGGCTTGGTGGGGTGACGTCAATGTCTTTTAGGGAATGAAACCTAAAACCTGAAGACTAAACAATGCCAAATTGTGGCAGTTTGCTTGTATAGCATCTGAGCATCTGATAATAATGCAACTCATGAAACATTCTATATTAAAATAAAAGCTATCTTCAGTGAACCAAAAAAGTAAATTGACTAATAAACTTTAACCTCTCTCTTAATAGATTTCCTTTAAAATTCTCTAAATGACTCAACTTTGTTTGCTGCTGCAACCAAAAGACCTGAGAAGAACAATTTGAGCAGGAAAAAATATATTTAGGGACTCATGATTTCAGAAGTCTCAGTTCATAAATGGTCAGCTCCATTCCTTGGGGCTCAAGGGTAAGGCAGGGCATCAAGGCAGAAAGGTACAGCAGAGAAAAGTGGATCAGGGCTTTGCACCAAGAAGAGAACTCTGCTCCATGAGGACAAAATGTATACCCCAAAGGAATGACCCCAGGGACCCACCTCTTCAACCACACCCTACCTGCCTACATTACCACTCAGTTAATCCCTATCAAGCGATTAATTCACTGTAACTGGATCATTTCATCTCTAAACCTAGTTTAAATCTCTCCAATGATTTTTACAGAAAAACTCAAATCTAAACCATAGAGGTGAAAACAAAAAATTCATGTACACTTTTTGCTCTACATGAGTGAAAATGTTAGAGATTCTGAAAGAATAGTATGATAAGGTCAATTGAGAAACACGCCCTGTATGAGCTTGAAAGGCAGTGGGTCCTACTAAAAGTTCCCAGTTGTGACTAATGTTAGAGCAAAGAAAACCACAGGTGCTAAAAGATTCTCAATGACATGCTTTTTATAAAAAAGGACAAACTCAATATTATTTCAGTGACTATAGTGCCAGGAAATCTAGAGTGAGGATGAAGTCAAAGGCAAAAATGATTAAAAAAAAATAAAGAAAACTGCCCTCATAAAGTTACTAAGGAAATAGACATTAGTAAGCAATGCATACAGCCTATCTTCTGCTAATTGCTATATAGAAAAAAATAAAGCAATGGAAAAGAATAACAAATGCCCAGGATGTATAAGAAATGAAGTCATGGAGGTATCAGGATGCCCAGTTCACACAGCTAATAGCAATGCCTCTATTCTAATGGAGAAGGTAACCAACTCAATGGAAGTTTATAACGAGAAGTGACATAATCTGAGTTTAGTTTTAAAATAATTAACCTGACTGCTGTGTTCAAAATAGACTGAAAATGACAGGGGTGGAATCAGAAACCTGGTTAAGAGGCAATTGCAGTTCCCCAGGTAATAAGGGAAATTCAGACCTCACTGAGATGCACTGAGGTGATGAGAAGCCATCAGTCTGAATGTTTTGAGATAGAGCTGACAAATTTGCCGACCTATCAATACTAGCACAAGAGGAAAGGAGGCATCGTGTGAATGCAAGCATTTGAGCTAGCGCAATGGAAGTGAGTCAACTGAGATGCTGATGGCTCACGTGTTGATGGAACATGTTTAGGGGAAGACAGTGGAAATTCAAGTTTGACTTGGACAAGTTGGGTCTGAGATAACCATTAGCATCTAGATAGAAATTTCAACTAGGCCATCGGATATCAAGCCTGATGTTCCAAACATTCTAGAAACAGACATACCTCTGATCATTATCATATAAGTGGAATTTCATGTCATAAGTGTATAAATTTCCAAAGGAATAACTATACATACAGAGACAAAAAGCCAAATACTGAATCTAAAGGTCAAATAGTGAGCAAAGGGAGCAGGAACTTGGGGGAGTAAATAGTCTAGAAACTGAGTGAAACTGGAAAGGAAAGGACAACCCCTGTGGTTAATTAAGTGCTGCTGATAGAACAAGTAAAATGAGGACTGGTCCTTTACCATGGGCTCACTGGTGCCTCTGCTAAGCCATGTGAGGGGAACACTGGTTTTCCTGCCAGGATCACTGTTAGTAGAATGGTGAATTTCAGAGACAATGGGAGTAGAGGAACTAGAAATAATGGCTATAGCCCATTGTTTTGAGATATTTGAGTACCAACTGGGAAATCAGGTGGTAAATGGAAAGAAAGGTGATGGTAGAGACAGAGATTCTAGTTTGTTCATTTGTTATGTTGTTTTTATGATAAGAGAAATAAAACATGCCTGAAGTTGAGGTGAAAATGATGATCATAAAATAGATAATGCTGAAGGTTGAAATAGAATAGGATTGCTAGTACAACTGTCCTTGCCTAGCCAAATGAAAGCAGTAGGTATTGCCAAAGTGAGGGGAATTTAGTGAAATATAAAGACTATACATATTTGCATCTGACTTTTACTTGGCCAGGCAAATAGAAGAAAGGAAAATACAGATTTAAAATGAATGTTATTTGAGAGAGTTCATTGCAAATCCTTAGAAATATTTCACTGCTACTTCCATTTTTGTGCTATTTTTATCAGATTTGATTTGAGGGCTATACTCAGTTCATAAAAGCTATTAAAAACCTTCCAATGTTTTTTCTTTCTTTGTGCTATTGAGGCATACGCACACACACACAGACACACATACATACATTTAGATGAGTTAGGCAGAATTTTTCCCCTAAACAGTATGCTGATGCCAGTTCCACGGTTATATTACGTAACATGGCAAAAGAAACTTTGAATATATAACAATCAGATGAATTTAAAATACCTCAATACAATTATAAAAGCCCTTAAAGGAATAAGAGCATGAAGGGAAAAAAAAATATCAGCAAAATGTGTCAGAAGGAGAATTCAGAGATTCTAAGTGTGAAAAGGACACACTGCTGCTTGCTTGAAGATAGAGAAACCATGTGGAAAATGTGAGGAAGGAATGGATTTTACGAAGAACCAGTGATTGTGGAATTGCAGCCAGAGGCCCAAATGAGAATTCTTGTCCCAGGCAACAACTTGATTTCAGCCTTCTCAGACACTGTACAGAGAACCCAGTCACATTGTTCTTGGCTTCTAGCCTATGGAAACTGAGATGCTAATAAATGAGTATTATTTCAAGCTGCTAAATCATGGTAATAATTTCACATAAGATTAATAATAATAATAAAATAAATAATAATAAAATAAGTAATATTTTGCATTAATAGAGAACTGATACTAATGGCAATAATTAACTGTGAATTTTTAATTCTAGTAAAGAGAGCTTTTTGACAACTTTCACCTAACGGTATAAAATCCTTAGTAATAGCGAAGGGAGATCTTCCTCTGAAAATTTGAAAGGATATGTAGAAGAATGAAATCAAAGTCTGATGATTGGTCTCTGCTCAAATATCAAGCAACTAGTAAGGTGTCTGTCCAACCACAAAAATATTGTCTTATAACTACATCAGATCTATGTAGTTCCAGATGACTGTATTTAGACAGGGTAATCCATTAGTCTGGTCACATTGATTAGAATAAATAGAACATTTACCTAGTCTGGATCAAAGTGCCTTCATTAAGTTGGAAAAATAACATTCATTTTGGTTTTAGAATGAAGGAGATGTGAACTCCAAGAATGGTCATAACATCTTATTTTATTATGTGTGGATTAAAAAGCAAAAAATGTTGACCCATAAGGGTATTGAAAAATATTATTCTATTTAGGGAAGCAAAGATGATGATGAGAAGATTGCTCACACTTCCTGTTACATTCAAACTTACTCAAATATATTTTTCAAGACCGATATGGTGTTTCACAAGATAATCCCATATCCTGATAGGACTAGAAAAGTAGAGGAATGCTGTGGCTGATGAGACAATGTAATTGCGTACAGGGACAAATTCCCATGGAGATGATGCACAAACATAGTAAAGGAAGCTGAGGTGCAGAGATAGGAATCAAATTCTGTTATGCCCAAGAGTAGGAAGGACTTCAGTCATGTGCTGGAGTATGTAGAGGGTTCCATAGAGCCCAAGAGGGAGAGTTCAGGATGAATGAAGAGACTCATTTGGGAAAGTTCTCAGGGCAGCATTGGGGTTAGATGCTGGATTAGACAGATGGATAGAGAAGTCAGATTGTGTGAGGTGGTGAATGAGTGGATGAGTGGCAGGCTACTAAGACATGTATTACCAACTGGTCTCTATGGCATGTGGGGAATTCTGATGTGAGGGTCTGACCACACCAACACAGGTGTTAGAGGGAAGTTAGTAAATGGTTGTTGGAAGCCCAGTCCCACAGTAAGACACAGCACAGCTTAAATGAAGTTCGTGTTATTCACTAGCTATGTTTCTTTGGGAAAGCTATTTACATTTTGGTATCTGCAATTACAAATCTGTGAAATGAAGCAAATGATAAAAATGCTTTACTTAGGTATATGTGAAACAGGCCAAGATGTACTACATGCATGCAATAGCAAGCCAAGAATCAAAACTAGCAGATAAATTTGTAAAAACACCTTCACTTTGTAATGTTTATAGAAATGGAAAGTTAATAGGAATTATAATAAAAGTATTTTGAATATTTACATTTAAAATGTTGTTTACAACATGTGCTATATATTGATAAGTCAAATCCTGAGTCATATACTAAGGTTTTGGTGACAATATAACTGGTGCTCTAGAATCATTAAATAGAAATACACTCAGATGCTTTCACCAAAGGTTAGTTGTAAATAAAATCATTATCTACTACCATAATTATTTCTCCCTACACTTTAATTGTAAAGGAATGACAAAAAAATTTCTCTTTGCTTGAGTTAGCAATCAATTTATCATTCAAACCATAGCTCTTAAAAAATAAAGAATGTTCTGAAAATGATTAGCAACTACCAATTTGCCTATTCAGGAATAAAATGGGAACATGAGGCAAATAGTCATCCCATCTATAGAATCTTAAATGTCTGCTCATAATTACTTGATGGAAAGGAGGAAAAATAGAATGAGTGCTGGTCTGAATTTGGGCTCTGAGAAGTTTCAATATCACCCCCATTCCCTAGTACCTCCTGCTTTCATTAAAACATCGTAGACCACGATTATCATTTCATATACAGAAAAACTATTTTATTTTTAAAGTAAAAGGAAGGCCAAGGGAGGAGGAGAGGATTCTGCTAAGACAGCAACTTGAGTACTTTTTATGGTCTCATTTTAAGCCTAACTCATCTACCTCTCTCATGTCAAGCAACTTCTGCCCTCCTGCTGTTTAGTATGCTAGATGCAGACTGCGTGTGAAAAACCTCATTCTTGCTGGAATCTAATAAGAACAAGTGTAGGCATCCCCCACTCTTTCTATTATGAATGAAAATACAACATTAAAACTCCAGAATATCAGACAGGAACAAATCGTTGGATAAATTATGCCCTCAGATACTAAATTTTCTTAGCGCTCCTGGTCTCCTGGTGTCCTGGCATACTGGAATGGAGAAGCAGCTCAGCAGTCTGGCTGTCTCTCCTCCATGGCACCAGTTGGAGGAAGGCATGGAAATTAGCTAGGACAACCCACGTGGTATCAGGACAGGCAATAGCAATATCCATATTAGAACGGTTAGCCGTAGATCACTGTCCTCTGTGGGTATCAGCTACCACAAAACACAGTGGAAGACACCAAACACTGGGACCTTATTTCCAAGTAGTAGACGAACTAAAATAATATACTTAAAAATAAATAAATATGAATCAAAAATTTTCTCCAGTTTGCAACTGCATCTTGAAAGAGTCACAGTGAATATTACCCTGTGCTCCCCTCCCTTGATCTAATATCAGTTGAGGTTATGAACAAATGCAAATGGGGACCAAGCTATCACTAAGATGATATCAGAGGTCAAAGTTTAGTTGTACAGCATTCTACTACTGAACCCCATATTAGATCAACTTCCCTGCACAGACATAGGCACCACAGGTCAATGATTAGACTTTGCCTGTGAGGGTCTGTCTGTTAAAACTTGTAGTTGACCAAAGTAGATGTACCAAACTCCCCAAAGAAAAGAGGATAGAGGAAGCTGAATTATACATACCTAGTATTTTCCATTATTCTACAGTCAGGTACTCAATCAACCTGTAAAATGAAAGAATAATAGATGGGGCAATGGTTTAAGCTTGCTGAGGGAAAATTCACCCTAAGAATGTAGAACATACATTCTCCCAGCCTCCCACCACTGCCCCTGCCCTGACATTTTGCAATTAGCAACCTAAAAATTGAAGCAATAAAATGTTCCATTCACAAAAGCCTAAAATAGGAAAGAATATATTAAATAGTAAATTCATAGTACTTGTAAAGCTCTAATAAAAGATAAATAGTTAATTTGGAAAAAAAAATATAGAACATGATAATTTGGATCAAATGCAAGTTTCTACTGCAGTATAAGAAGTTCCACTGTAACAGTTTAAAACTGCATTCATTTGATATCTCAGTCTCCCTGGTAACCCACCTAGGCCTCCTACTCTGGTTCATGACAGTTTTCTGATTTATGAGTAGATGAGGGACCAGAGAGACTTCACCTTGCTTTTAAAGGATAGGGCATTGAACTCTGGTCAGAACATTTCTCCAGTAAGACCAAATCAGAAAATGAAAATGAAAGCCCAGTTTAGGTCAAGCCATCCTCTAAAAAGGACATTAACATCAATTATATCTGTAGCACAGTAATACTGTTATACAACATCCACATACTGAATATTTTTCACCAGGGCACCAGCAGGGACTAGAAGGAACAACTGGTAATATCACTGGTTGCTTCTACAAAAAAAGCATTCAAATAATTAGTTTTTAAAATGTTTTTTCTGTTGCTCACTATAGGAGAAAATAACAAAATTAGGTTAAACCATGAAGGTGAGATAGAAACAAATTAAAACTCACCATCTGTAAGTTTGTTATCTTACTTAAACCTTCACAAAAAGTACACTTAGACCATTCCATATTTCAAAAATTATTCGATAATTTTATTAAGACTAAGGTTTGTACAATTTAAATTCGAAATAGATTTATTCCAAATCTTCTTAAAATATTGTGTTGTGTAAACTACTGAAGACTTAGAAATTCATTTTTAAATAAGTCTTTTATTTTAGAAGACTTATATTTATCAAACAGTTGTGCAGATGCATAGGGGAGCTTCCACATAAGCTGCACCTAGTTTCCCTTATTGGTAACAATTATGCTATATACTATATTTGCCACAACTAATCAAACAGTATCAATAGATTATTAACTATGATTTTTAAAATTTGCACACATTATAATTCAACTCTTCATGCTACATTGTGAATTTTGAGAATTATATAGTGGTCACTATCCCTTATTAAATTATCATTTGAAAGAGTTTAACTATCTGAATAATCCTCTGTACCTTTTCTAAAAGTCAAATAAATTGTATCAAATCAGCCTTTCAGTCTGATTTGTGTATTTATCAATATACAACTAAAATTCACACGTAACTTTGTGACTTCACAGATGATACTTTTTATTACTGAAAAGGAGTCATTTATTTTAATATCCCACATTGTTTATTCACCTATGGAAACTCAATACTTAATTGCTCCAATTTTTGGTGATTAAAAATGTGACTGCTATGGCCCCATGGTGGCATACAACAATAATCCCAGTTTCTCAGGAGACTGAGGCAGGAAACTTCAAGTTCAAAGCCAGTCTCTCAAATTAAAAAGAAAAACTTTAAAAAAAAAGACTGGGGATATGGTTCAGTGGTTAAGCACCCCTACATTCAATCCCCAGTGCCAAAAAATAAAAGAATATGACTGTTAGAAGAAATTTCTGTGTAGGTTTTCTTGTGGACGTATTATTATAACAACTGTATAAATATGGAGGATCTTGATTGAAGTAAATTAGAGCAGGATTATGTTCACCTATTGTTTTGCATTCTTGACAGCAGTAGTTATCAAAAGGTTTATTTTTGTATTTTAGCAATTCTATTAAGTGTTCAGTGATAAGTTGTTTGAAATTGCTGTTGCAAATGATGTTGAATGTCCTTTCATATGCTCATTTTCCCCCACCCATGTATCTTATTGCTGATAACTGCTTAGATGTTTTGAACATTAAGAAATTGAACTGTTGTATGATTTCTTTTGTATATTTTGGACACAAGTCTTTTATTTGATATGAGATTTTCAACCATCTCTTTTAAGTGATTTCTCATTTAATTTTCTTAACAGTGCTGTTCAGAACAAAATTTTTAATTTTAATAAAATCCAATTTAGAACTTAGTGATTTTTTTTCTTTCATGAATTGTGGTATTGTTATTGTATGTATCATTCTATCACCAAACCCAAGGTCACATAGACTTTCTTCTTGATTTTATTTTAGAAGTTTTATAGTTTTGCATTTTAGTAAGTCCATGATCCATACCGAGAATAAGTGTGAAGTGTGTGCCCCCAGCCTCATTTCCTGAAGAAATGTGCATGTGCACAGTTATATGTGTAACTGCATAACACATGTGAGTAGGCATGCATATATTTTCCTGTTTTGGTCACTGAATCTTGTAAGTAATGAACTCCAGTAGTAATAATTTTCTTTGTGACTTTGACAAAAAAACAAATGACTACATTGTCCTGAATCTATTTCTGGGTTCTCCATTGTACTCTGTTTATTTGTTTGTGTATAATTTCCTCAATACAATGATGTATTGATTAAAGTAGCTTTATAGTAAATTTCATAATAAAATAATTTCAGTCTTGCATGTTTCTTCTTCCTCAGTATTATGCGACTATTCTATATCCTTTTTCCTTTCCATAAAAATTTCAAAATCATCTAAAAGAAACATAAAAGAACCTGCTGGGATTTTTATTGGGCTTGCATTGACTCTGTAGATCACTTTAAGAAGAATTAATATTTTATGAATGCTGAATCATTTGATTCATAGACAAGGGATCTCTCCATTTATTTAGTTATTGGATTTTTTAAAAAGTCAGTGTTTTGTAGTTTTTCTTGTATGTATCTTCTATGGATTTGTTAGCTTTATATGCAAGCAGTAAGCATAAAAATAGGTATTTTATTTATTTGTTTGTTGCAGTACTGGGGATTGAATCCAGAGGTGTCCTACCACTGAGCTATATCATTCTTTTTTTTTTTTTTTTTGAGGCCAAGTCTCAATAAGTTGCTGAGACTGTCCTGGAACTTGCAAACCTCCTGCCTCAGCCTTCCAAAACGCTGGGATTATAGGCTTGTGCCACCACACCTGGTTTAAAAAGGGGTATTTTTTAAAAGGTAGTTTCTATCTCTGACATTTTCTTAGAAAATAATTGTGTATTATATCTAATCACCTGATAATATGGACAACACACAATAACTTATTTTAACATATGATTCTTTTTCTGACTTTTTAAGCAGCAGTCAGTTGATACATCACCATGGTTACTTCACTCTGGAAGAAGCCGATTATTGATGTGCCCTATTCTCTTAATAATGGTCAATCTGATAGAGGTGACTCACATTAGAAGCGCCCATTTGTATTTTAATAACCCTAATGTTTAAGACACAGATGATACTGAAGTTTAAAACAATAACCAAGTTTTCTTTTCATTATGTAATGTCTCTTCCCTTATAATGGCTTATAACACTGGAGCACTCCCCTTCCCTCTTCCTCTTGCTATGTGAATTAAATAATAAGAATAATATAAACTTAAAGCTTAGCAAAGGGTCACTACATCCTCTGGGGAAAGCTGAAAGCTTTTATTCTATTAAGTTTTTTCATAGCTCTGCAATTCACAGAGCTGGAATGCAGCAATGCAGATGGAATTTAAGCAATGTAGATGGGAGATGGTCAGTAGCAAGCAGTCAAGAGCCCTTCTATTTATCACTTAATGTGACTTTCTCTGGGTTTTAATTTTAGGCTCCAGCTTCTTTTTAACACTTTGTTCCGAGTCTTCTTTGAGCTTCAAACCTGCTTTATGAACTTTCTACTCCATCTTTGGAACTCTTAATCTATTCTTATTTCCTTCATGAAAACCGCTATTGAAGGAAATTAAACTGTCCATGAACTGGTAACTCTTGACTGTGATTTTACTTTTGATCTCTAAGTTGCATTGGACTGTTTCATTTCCTAAGCCTAGTTTGGATAAATGAATATAAAATTATTTATCATAACAATGATGCCTGAAATTGAGTTCCAAAACTAAAATGATTTCATTTTATTACTGAAGACTCACGTCTCAAAAATCTGTTGAGAAAAGCCTGAAATTTGTAAAAGCTCACAATTAGATGAATGGATCCTTTTGATATGATGAATTTTAAAGCCAGTCAGAAAAACTGGATGAACCACAAATCTAAAAATGACATCTTTCATTTTACCTCACAATTGGCATCAAAACTAAAATCCTAACTGTGTAAAGTCTGTAGTCTGAGAGTCGAAGAAGTCATGGGGAAATTAATTTATAAGGAGTTAGGTGCTTCCACAGTAAGAGCTAATTTGAAATTTGCCTTTAGCAAGTATGTGTACTGCTGACCAGGTCATTGAAATTTTTTTCTGATTATGACAGGAATTCATACTTTTTTTCCTTTCATTGTCCTGATTCACTGAAACATCATTTAGATGCCTATAGCTATTAATTTAATAAACTACTGATTAACCACATAGTTTAATGGAAACCTTACAATAACATGGTAACTACATGATTCCCATATGAGTATTTAGAAAGGATGGAACCCTATCAAAAATAAATCCATCTTATAGGACTGCAATTGCTTGGTAATGAACCTACAAGAGCCTTAAAGCCCAAGAAAATGACTCTAGTGGTAATGGTGATGATGTGTTTAATGACTTAAGCCGAGTGGCTTTTAGAGAAGATAAACACACTGGGTAATGGGTTTTAAAATGTACCAAGGAGACATTTTGGTTTACTGAACATAGAGTTTAATTTTATAGGATTTTTGAAATAAGTATTTATAAAGATAAAATGGACAGTTATGACAAGTCCTTCCTTAGAACAGGGTTTCCAAGGGGGCAATGTTTATTGCTAATAGATTTTAATTCCCTGTATTTCCAAAGCTATTACATGCAAGGTTGCCTAAAAAAGAAAACATGGACACAGAGCCTTTTTTTATACTCATTCTAATGTTGATGTTTAGTGTAATTAGCAACAAGTAATCATGGTCAATGTCTTCAAGTCTAAAATAAAAAACAAGAAATTAATTAGATTGGATTTAAAATTTCAACTACAGGGAAAAGGTATTCCCCAAGAGGTACATTCTACAAATTGAAATCAAAAATCATAAGAAAAGTCAATGAATATACCTTCTCATAACACCAAAACAAATGACTGTATTTTTTTTTCAGTGAAATTAGATTTCACTTCTCATTCTTTCACTGAATGCTTATATTTCTATAAATTTACTTAAGCAGAATAATATTCTGCTTTCATTCTCAATTGCAGAGTGAGAATGGTTAATATGATTATTATAAAGTATATCTAATTTTGAAAAAGAAATTCTAGTTCAAAGAGACAACTAAGTACATGTTCTTTTCTCCACACTCTTCCCTTTAAAATAGGTATGTAACTAAAGTACAAGAAAAAACGGAAGCATAAGATTGTTGGAAAATAAGAAAAAGAATGAGAAAAAGGTCAGAAATTTGAAGATTATTTTATAAAATAGAAGGCAACTGAATTAGAAAATGTGAACATGTTTGGAAGAGGAAGGGAAGGAATGGGTAGAGGAAAAGTCCATCTGGGAGGCAGTTTCAACAGATGCCTGTTGACTTGGTGGGTGGCTTGAGTGACTATAATAGACAGGTGTTTATACCCACAGCCCGTTAAGTCCTTGAAATAGGATGTCCTGAGTAGGGCCTGGCCTTAGGCAGAGTGGCTCTGAAGCTGAGAGTGGCTCTGAAGAAAAGAGCAAGGGAGTCATTCTGTTGACAGCAGCACTAATGGATGCACAAGATGCACAAGTTCTTTCCTGAAGGAAACTTAGACTATGTATCTTTATGTCTTTCACACGCTGTCATTCCCTGTTAGACAGGCCTTGAGGCAAGAACCGAAAGCAGCTAACCATGACAACATGCCAAGCGAAATAAGCCAGACACAGAAAGGTAAATATTACATGATCTCCTTTACATGCTGAAACTAGAACAATGAAAGTCATGGAAGCAGAGAGAACAGTGGTTCCCAGAGGCTAAGGGGTGACAGGAATGGAGGAATTGAGCAAGGGGTAGAAATCTCACTTAGGAGGAATAAGTTTTCCAAATCTATCGTACAACATTGTGGCTATAGTATTATATATTTCTGGATTGCTACAAGTAAATTTCAAAAGTTTTCCAATACAAAAGTATAATTTTTTACAAAGCAGAAAAATAAAGGAAATCAGTGAGTAGGTTAGATTGGCAGCATAAGATCCATCACAACTCCACCCACTTCTTTGTCATGAGATGACTGATATAACCTAGGAATCAGATACCCCTTACAATATGAAGATAAAATAATCTTATTATCACTTCTAGCTGCAAAAAGAAATAATAGATAAGTACTTCATCCAGGCACAGTGGTGTGCGCTCCAGAGGCTGAAGCAGGAGGATCCCAAGTTCAGAGCTAGCCTCAGCAACAGCAAGGCCCTAAGCAACTCAGTGAGAACCTGACTCTCAATAAAATGCACAAAATAAGGCTGGGGATGTGGGTCAGTGGTTGAGTGCCCCTGAGTTCAAACCCTGACACCAAGGGGAAAAAAAAAAAAAAAAACAAAAAACTATACTTTAGTATCAAGCATTCATGTATAAAGAAGAAAATGGAGCAAGTGAGTCAATTGACAGTCACTGACATGGAATGAGACCACAGGAGAATCTACTTAGTGGGATCTTGCTGTTTGAATGCACAGAAGACAGGGTGTATAATACAAGAACCTGTAGGACAGAAAAAGCTTCCCACATAGTTGTTCTAAATTCATTAATCCATGGGGGTCAAATTATCAAGATCCATGCAGCCAAGTATCAGGCAGTGAAAAATAAATCAATAGCTCAAACTTGATACAAGTGACAAGCAAAATATTTCTTTGGACTTTGGCAAAAGTATAACATATACTTGAGACTTTATTAAAGAAAATATACCAGAGGCTGGGCTCAGTGGCACACACATCTAGTCTCAGCGGCTTGGGAGACTAAGGCAGGACGATCTCCAGTTCAAAGCCAGTCTCAGCAAAAGCAAGGTGCTAAGCAACTCAGTGAAACCCTGTCTCTAAATAAAATGCAAAAAAGAAATGGGGATGTGGCTCAGTGGCTGAGTACCTTTGAGTTCAATACCTGTTAACCACCCCCAAAAGATAATATACCAGATAATTGAAAAGAACATGACTTCTTTTTATCTGTGATGACCTTATATTTATAAGATACCTAAAAGCCAGTTCCCACATTTTAATTCACGTGAAACTTTTAATATTTGCTAAAGGATCTTTTTTTGGTATAAAATTTTGTGTTTATTTTATGAAGAAATAAAAATATCAGAGAATGACCATAAAATATGGGATATCACCAAGAATCATTTCCTGAAAGTGTTGCATATCACATATATTTGTAATGTCATACACTTAAATTGAATGTGAATATTAAGTCCCAATTTATTTGTATTAACTTGAATGTGCTAGTTGGTTTTATGAAGTGTATGAAACAGAGAATATTGTGAAGGTACCGATTTTGTAAAATTGTTCAATATGAAACTTTTGGATCAAGTTTTAACTCTTTAAAGAATTCCTTTACTGGTATTAGTTCACTTCCTTAACTGAGTTCGAAATTGTGGTTGAATATAATAGCAATAGCCAGGCATGGCTGAACAAGCCTAAGATCCCAGCGGCTTGGAGGCTGAAGCAGGAGGATTGTCAGTTCAAAGCCAGCCTCAGCAATTCAGCAAGGTTCTAATCAACTTAGAGAAACCCTGCCTCAAAATAAAAAATAAAAAGGGTTGGGGATGTGGTTAAATGGTTAAAAGCCCGGAGTGTTCAATCTCCAGCACACACACACATACACACACACACATGCACACACACACACACACACACATAATAGTGAGACAACAATATATTCTCTTACCTGAAGAATTTTTAAAATGTGAATTTCAGCACTAAGAAAGCTGTTATAAAGTACACTAACATGAATGCTAGGAAAAATAAAGAGCTAATTGTGAATTTTAGTCAAAACTTTAAAAGATTTATAAACAGTGTCTTTCATTTCTTCTTTTTCCTAAATACATTAGATTCTTTTCATTGTAACACACTTTATAATTTTTGTAGTATACTTCTATGAGAAGATCAAATATTGCTACTCCATATATCATAAATATATAGTGTCTATTAACATACAGGTTCTATTTTATATTTGTATTAAAACTCAGAAATGGAGCTACATCATCATTCCTATCTCTTGTGTATTATACTTAGGTGATTTTTGCCTAATTTTGAAATAAGCACATTTTCCAGTGTACAATCATTCCTTCTCTTTTCACATCATGCTACAGTTGTAGGAGCAGTTAGGAAACGTGCTTTTAAAGATTTATATATGTTTTGTCCTAAATGAGTGTCAAAGACACACCAACCAGGAAAAAGCTCCTAGAGAAATTCTCCTTCATGAGGGGAAAAATAATCACTCAGGAGTTACACAAGTGAAGGAAAATGAAATCTGAAAAATGAAAGGGGGAAAAAAATGAAAGTGGGGAATCATAAAAGAAAGTAATGGGTGAAAATGATGAGAAAACATTTTAAAGAATCAGAACACGTGTGACTAAACAAGATTCGGTCGTCAATTGAGAGTCTCATGATTTAGAGATCTTAACCAGTGTCAAGCTTTACTACAACTTTTTAAGAACAGGATAGTTAAGGGTTCTGCTGAGGCAGAGGTATGTGCAGGAGACTCCCCAGGTTCCTTCTTCAAAACTTAGAGATGTACCCATGGTCCAGAATAGATGAGGTTGGGTAAATGAAATCACTGACATTATAAACCATTGCCTAGACATGCTAGAAGTGATTGTCGCAGGTGATATTGTCCAGGAGTTAGTCCTCCTAGACAGGCCATGAGTCTCACTTACTGTGTATCGTCTGCAAGAGACATCATCCTAAGAGCATTTCAGAGATGGGGCATCTTTCTCTCAGCAAACATTGCTAATTTATTTACTTGTAAGTACAATTGACAGAAAGATTAGACCAGGTCCTGTTACTTCTTATTTTATTTCCCCAGATACATTCCTCTCTTGGAGTAAATAGATTGCAGGTCAGATGTTTTAATCACTTTCTCTTAGAACATAAAAGAAAATATATTATGAATCGGGAATTAAAGGATTCTTCTTTGGCTGGATAAAAACATAATGACATAGGATTCCAGGTCTAGGAATCCATCTATTTTAGGTTAAATTGAGAATAATAACCATCAAACATAATATTATATGGGATTCTTTTTCATAGCAATCACCTCAAAACAAAACAGAGTTATTGACCAGCTTGTGTTTCTAAATTCTTAAAATGTAAAATCAGTGTTACAGGTCCAAATAAGAGAAACATATCTTTCAACATCTCCAGTGAATTTAAGTGTAAAATCTGCACAGAATGCAGAAAATGCTTTTGGGGACTCTGAAAATTAAATGTAAAGCAGATATATTAGGGAAAATAACCTCTAAGTTTGAGTGACCACCTAGTCATTTAATGAGGTTCATCTTTTTTTCCCTCTGACCTGAACTCAATGCAACACAATACCATAAGTGGGCACTTTGGAGTGAGTGCATAAAATCTAGAAAATACTCTCCAGTATTAGCTTGAGCAGCAATAAAGAAAACTATAAGTTCTGGTTCATCAGAACCACATTAATTCACCAAGTCATTTGATTGACACCAAAGACAACACAGTGCTAATGACCAAATCAAGCAAGCAAAAACAAAAGCAAAGTTGAGGATAGCATTCCAGCAGAAAAAGTGTTAATTTATGCTGAATACAAAATATTACAAAATACTTCTGATATATATCTAAAATGGCATTGACTTTCCCTGATAAATGTTGAACTATAAGAAAAATCAAAACATGCATGCAATGTGGGACTCTCCCTATAGGTTTTGACCTAGACTCTGAGAACCCCAGCATTGGAAATACAAAGGGCAGGCGTGTGTTGCTGTGCCTGTGCTCATATATTGGGATGATGAGAAGGAAAATAAGAAAACATCAAGTGAGGAACAAAAACCTAATTTATTCATGTCTGTAAGGAACATGTGCATATCACACATCGATAATCAAAATCATACTCCAACACAGGTCAGGGTTCTGGGTAGCCTTGGGCCAACCCAGCACTTCCCCATATTTTTGTTTATAATCCTCAAGAATAACTATAATATGTGCCAGAAACACAACACCCCAAGACAAGGGGATCCTGCCCAAGGTCTGGGTTCCATTCTGGTACTCCCAGGACTGGATGTTTTCCAGAACCTTAGCCCAGTGAGTCTTGTGACCCCAAGTTGTATGATGCAGGGTGAACTGCTTTCAGGGTCTCTCTTCTAAGATGCAAAAGGGGCAGATGTAGCTTTCTGAACCTAAGGGAGTCTATTCAAAAAACCCTAGGAGACTACTCTTGTTCCTTTCTACTTATAACTAATAACTTCATGTAATTTATTGCACAGGAGTGTGTTCTGTCTCACAGACTTAGATAAGTTGGTAATAAATGCTCAGTGAACTTGCTTCTCACACACACACACATACAGCTTTCTTAAAAAGTGGAGAAAAAGAAAAGTAATTCAGTCAGGTGTGGTGGTGCACACTTATAGTTCCAACAACATGAGGAAGGAAGACTCTAAGTTCAGAAGCAAACTGGACAGCTTGGTGTCTCAAAATAAAAAATAAAATGGGTTGAGGATATATCTCAAAAGAAGAACACTTTTGAGTTCACTCTCTAGAACCCCTCCCCACACACACACACATACACATACGCACACTCACAAAGTATTTCAGAGGGAAAAGGAAAAAGAAAGAAAAACAGTGTGGACAAGATAATATTTTACCCTAGAATTCGAAAATGATCTAAAATTAAAGATAGATGATTTAATTGTTAATATGTATTTTCTCCCAATCTCCACTTAGGATACAAAATCTGGCAAGAATTCGACTCAAACATTATAAAAGAAAAATGTTATTTAATCTACATAACCATAGCTTTTCTTGATCCTTTCAAACACCTAAGGTCACAGAGCTATCAACTAGCATGAAATCTAAGGAGAGAGAAGCATCGCCAAGGAGACGCATGACTGTAAGTTCTTGTTACTTAAGGCAGACACCAGGTGTCATGCAAACTGGTAACAGTAATTCACCTAAAATGTTCAGTTAGTTAAAATGAGTGGGAGATCAGCTGAGAGAATAAAGACCCTGGAGCAAAGCCACAAATAATTGATATATATTACAGGTGACAGATAATACTGATTAACCTGATTTGATTATTCCGAAATGTATACATGTACCAAAACATCATGCAGTACTCCATATACAAATTATTATTGGTCAATTAAAAAACTGTTGAAAAATCAAACTAAAAAAAAAAAAAAAAAAAGAGGAAGAAAAGAAACAGGAGAAATCTATACCCATCCTTGACTTGACTTTTAACAATATGACTTACAAAGCCTCCTACACATGGCGGATTTAGGAGATCCAGAGAATAGACACTGCAGGATAATTAGAAAGCCATCTAGATCATTCTTTTCTAATTTTTAGGCAAACAAAAACTTTAAGCCCCTGGAGGCAGGATGATAAACCTGGCATTGATGATACCCATTGCGACTGGAGGAAAGAAGTAGAAAAATTTCTACCTACAGGGTGCAGACCATAGCAGATCCTTTACTAATGATGGGGAAGAAACACTGCAGGGCCCTCATTCCCAAGACCTAGGGATGAAATACTGTATTGTTCTCTAGAGAACAGAACCAATAGAATATATATAAATATATAGTTATAAGAGGGGATTTATTATATTAGCTGACAAGATCCGAGGACTGAAAATAGCAAATTGGCCATTTCCAAGTTGGAGAACCCGTGAAATAGGTAACTGCTCAGTTCCAATTGTTCTGTTAGCAATTTTCTAGACATACCTCAATCTCAAACACATACCTAAAACTAAGTCTGAATTGGGAAGATAAAATGCCAAGTAACAAAAAATTGTGGTCTACTATTGGAGATGGGGCAAAAGCGTGGAGAAAGAACACCTCTAAGTTGCAGAGTGACAAGGAAAACAGAGCTGTTATAGAAGAGAAACAAAAGAAATGGTTCAGGCACCATCCAAAACACAATGTAATGCCGGAAGAACTTAAAGCATGTGGTGACCAAAAACAGAACAAAACTAAAAACAAGGCCCACTCCTGAATGGATCTGAGTCAGCCCCTGTCCCTAAATCCCTACCTAGGAAGGAACTCTATTACACAAAAAAGTGAAAATAGCTATACTTCAAATGTTGAAATGCTAAAGTCTCTTAGATAATATATATGGCATGGGGGAATTACAGTACTTGCATTTAAAAACTGTTGATGTGGATAGAATGAAAGAGAAAGTTCCATTCACTTCCCTAAAGAACTCCTGCAAAGATGAAATTGTCTCATTAATCTTTCCTGTCCCAGTAACTGTTGAACACTTGAAACATATCTAGTATTACAGAGAAACTGAAATTCTAACTTTATTGAATTATGCATAATTTTAATTTAAACAGACTTACATGGTTAATTGTGGAGAGGGGTGACTCACTCGGATCATGGTCTTTGATTGACTTGTGCTGGGAATTTCCTGTGCAAAGATGCAGGTCAAGATTGCCCAGTTGCTATGGCAATGCCCTGCTTGAGGAGGCTCTGTGCAAGGCACAGGACTATCAGTATTGACCCTGAGTTCAGACACCAACTGTTGAGGATAGAGATTTATGGACATAGTGATGTAATTATAATTGATTACAACTACTTCAAACTTCAAGACTGCCTGCTTTAAAGAAACGTTTTTATAGAAACCCTTTTGATGATAAAACCTATATAATAGACATGATGACCTAGCTCAGGGTCATTGTCCTTCATCAGAGGACAATTCTCTCTATAAGTGTTCCTTGGTCTTTCTTAATCCCCCATCACTCCTTGCGGGTTTCTAAGATTCAACTATACAGGTTGTAGCAGTTAATGGTTCCTACAATGGACAACTCAAGATACCTCTTTCTTATAAAAAATTTAAAAAAAAAAATAAAAAGAGAATTTTTCAAATACTGTCTATTTTTGATATTTTTTATTGAAAGTTGTTCACCCTTTCCTTTGTGTCTCAAAATATACATGATTTAAAGATAAAAAAGTTATTAATATCTGTATGAAAGATGGGGTTCCTACAAAAAAGAAATTCTTATAATAATTTTACTACATTTCTATGTGCATTTCTCTATTACTTGTGTAACATTTCTTCACAAATTATAAGGAAGACACAAATAATGTTTTTTAAACATTAAAAAAATTATACATCTCCTGTGAAAGGTCCTAGGAATTGATTTGCTTGATTAGATTGTTCACAGAAGTTAAAGGAAGGGGCGATCCAAGATGGCGGCCTAGAGGGAGACTACACCCCCTGTCGCTCCAGAACCCAGGAGTTAAGAAGGGGAGGCATTGAGAGACTCGGACTGAAATAGAGCCACAGGTGAGTCTGCCCACTGGGTAAAGTGCGGCCCGGGTGGCAGGCCCAGATAGAGGTGGCTTATCGGAGCCGGGCGGGGCAGCTAGAGTCATCCACAGGCAGCCCTGCGCACTCTGGCGGTGGGCCCCGCCCACACAGCCAGCTTCTCCAGGTTCTCGGAACGGAACTGGCCCGCTAGTGAGAGCCTTTCTGACCAGAACAAGCTCCGAGTCCCGGAGCCAGCGCATCGCAGCGTACTCCAGCACGCAAGCAGATTCAGGGACCAGATAGGGCAGCCAGAGACTTCCCCAAGTAGTCTGGACCCCTGCGGTGGGAGATGCCGTTCAAGGCTAGTTTCTCGGAGCTGACCGCCCAGTGAGAGACTTTTTACATAGAACCAGCCACAAGCCCCCGAACCAATGGAGAGCCTCGATCCGCAAGCAGTCTCTGGGATCAGGGCAGGGCAGCCAGAGACCTCTTCAGGCGGCTCTGCCCACTCCAGCTGCAGGCTCTCTTCACGGGGCGATCCAAGATGGCGGCCTAGAGGGAGACTGCACCCCCAGTCGCTCCAGAACCCAGGAGTTAAGAAGGGGAGGCATTGAGAGACTCGGACTGAAATAGAGCCATGGGTGAGTCAGCCCACTGGGTAAAGCTCAGCCCGGATGGCAGGCCCAGATAGAGGTGGCTTATTGGAGCCGGGCAGGGCAGCTAGAGTCTTCCCAAGGTAGCCTTCCACACTCCGGCAGTGGGCTCCTCCCACACGGCCAGCTGCACGGTGCAGGCCCACAGTGAGAGCATTTCCGCACAGAACCAGTTCCAAACCGTGGAACCAGTAGGGGGCTATGGGCAGTTTTCTTCGGATGAGCTGCTTTATTAGATTCCTCGAAGACATCAGGCTACTGAAGGCTGGGAGGTGATACACTGGAAATCTACCGGGACACTATAAGCCAATAGCGGAAAACTGCAATATCTCAGGGTCCCACTGACAACTGACCAATATGAGAAAACAAGGGAAGAAAATGTCCCAAACAAACCTAGATACTACATCAATAAAACCCAATGACAGCACAGCAGAAGAAATGTCAGAAAGGGAGTTCAGAATGTACATAATTAAAACGATCAGGGAAGTTAATGAGGAGATGAAAGAGCAAATGCAGGCATTGAAGGAGGAGATGAAAGAACAAATGCAGGCATTACATGATTGCACCAATCAACAGTTAAAAGACCAAATACGGGACGCAAGAGATCATTTTAATAAAGAGCTAGAGATACTGAAAAAAAAACAAACTGAAATCCTTGAAATGAAGGAAACAATAAACCAAGTTAAAAACTCCATAGAAAGCATAACCAATAGGATAGAAAACCTGTAAGACAGAACCTCAGACATTGAAGACAAATTATTTAATCTTGAAAGCAAAGTTGGCCAAACAGAAAAGATGGTAAGAAATCATGAACAGAATCTACAAGAATTATGGGATATCATGAAAAGGCCAAATTTAAGAATTATTGGGATTGAGGAAGGCTTAGAGAAACAAACCAAAGGAATGAACAATCTATTCAATGAAATAATATCAGAAAATTTCCCAAATCTGAAGAATGAAATGGAAAACCAAGTACAAGAGGCTTATAGAACTCCAAACATACAAAATTACAACAGACCCACACCAAGGCACATTATTATAAAAATACCTAACATACAAAATAAAGACAGAATTTTAAAGGCCGCTAGAGAAAAGAATCAAATTACATTCAGAGGGAAGCCAATAAGAATATTAGCAGATTTTTCAATCCAGACCCTAAAAGCCAGAAGGGCCTGGAACAACATATACCAAGCCCTGAAAGAAAATGGATGCCAACCAAGAATCTTATACCCAGCAAAACTTACCTTCAAATTTGACGATGAAATAAGATCCTTCCATGATAAACAAAAGCTAAAGGAATTTACAAAAAGAAAGCCAGCATTACAGAACATTCTCAGCAAAATATTCCATGAGGAAGAGATGAAAAACAACGATGCAAATCAGCAACAGGAGGCGCTAGCCTAAAGGAATAGCCAAATAAAGGAGAAACCAAATCATGTCAAAAACAAATATGAGTCAATTGACTGGGAATACAAATCATATCACAATAATAACCCTGAATGTTAATGGCCTGAATTCATCAATCAAAAGACACAGACTGGCAGATTGGATTAAAAAGAAGAATCCAACAATATGCTGCCTGCAAGAGACTCATCTCATAGAAAGAGACACCCATAGAGTAAAGGTGAAAGGATGGGGAAAAACATACCATGCACACGGACACAGCAAAAAAGCTGGAGTATCCATCCTCATCTCAGATAATGTGGACTTCAAACCAAAACTAGTCAGAAGGGATAAAGAAGGACATTACATGCTGCTTAAGGGAAGCATAAATCAGCAAGTCATAACAATCATAAATATCTATGCCCCGAACATTGGCTCATCCACGTACGTCAAACAAATCCTTCTCAATTACAGAAATCAAATAGACCACAACACAATCATACTAGGCGATTTTAACACACCTCTCTCACCACTGGATAGATCGTCCAAACAAAAATTGAATAAAGAAACTATAGATCTCAACAACACAATCAGCAGTTTAGACTTAACAGACATATATAGAATATACCATCCAACAAAGAACGAATACACTTTCTTCTCAGCAGCACATGGATCCTTCTCTAAAATAGACCATATTTTATGCCACAAAGCTACTGTTAGCAAATACAAGAAGATAGAGATACTACCTTGTACTCTATCAGATCATAATGGATTGAAATTAGAAATAAATGACAGAATAAAAAACAGAAACTTCTCCAATACCTGGAGAATAAATAATACACTATTATATGATGAATGGATAACAGAAGACATCAGGAGGGAAATAAAAATATTCTTAGAAGTAAACGAGAACAAAGACACATCATATCAAAATCTCTGGGACACTATGAAAGCAGTACTTAGAGGAAGATTTATTTCATGGGGTGCATTCAAAAAAAGAAGTAGAAATCAACAAATAAACGACTTAACACTACAGCTCAAAGCGCTAGAAAAAGAAGAGCAGACGAATACCAAAAGTAGTAGAAGACAGGAAATAGTTAAAATCAGAGCCGAAATCAACGAAATCGAAACAAAAGAAACAATTGGAAAAATTAACAAAGTAAATAGTTGGTTCTTTGAAAAAATAAATAAAATTGATAAACCCTTAGCCACACTAACAAAGAGAAAGAGGGAGAAAACTCAAATTACTAAAATTTGGAATGAACAAGGAAACATCACATCAGACACGAGTGAAATACAAAACATAATTAGAACCTATTTCGAAAATCTATACTCCAACAAAATAGAAAACCTCGAAGACATCAACAAATTTCTAGAGACATATGAATTACCTAAACTGAACGAGGAGGACATACACAATTTAAATAAACCAATTTCAAGCAATGAAATTGAAGAGGTCATCAAAAGCCTACCAACAAAGAAAAGTCCAGGACCAGATGGGTTCTCAGCCGAGTTCTACAAAACCTTTAAAGAAGAGCTCATTCCAATACTCCTCAAACTATTCCATGAAATAGAAGAGGAGGGAACCCTCCCAAACTCGTTCTATGAAGCCAATATCACCCTGATACCTAAACCAGACAGAGACACATCGAGAAAAGAAAATTTCAGACCAATATCCTTAATGAACATCGACGCAAAAATTCTCAACAAAATTTTAGCAAATCGCATACAAATATATATTAAAAAGATAGTGCACCACGATCAAGTGGGTTTTATCCCAGGGATGCAAGGTTGGTTCAACATTTGGAAATCAATAAATGTCATTCACCATATCAACAGACTTAAAGTTAAGAATCACATGATTATTTCAATAGATGCAGAAAAAGCATTCGATAAAACACAGCATCCCTTCATGCTCAAAACACTAGAAAAAATTGGAGAAGTGGGAACATTCCTAAACATTATAAAGGCAATCTACGCTAAACCCATGGCTAATATCATTCTAAATGGTGAAAAACTGAAAGCGTTCCCCCTAAAAACTGGAACAAGGCAGGGATGCCCTCTTTCACCGCTTCTATTCAACATCGTCCTTGAGACTCTAGCCAGAGCAATCAGACAAACCAAAGAAATTAAAGGGATACGAATAGGAAAAGAAGAACTCAAACTATCCCTGTTCGCTGATGACATGATTATATATTTAGAGGAACCTGGAAATTCCACCAGAAAACTTTTAGAACTCATAAGTGAATTCAGTAAAGTAGCAGGTTACAAGATCAATGCTCATAAATCCAATGCATTTTTATACATAAGTGATGAATCTTCAGAAAGAGAAATTAGGAAAACTACCCCATTCACAATAGCATCGAAAAAAATAAAATACTTGGGAATCAATCTCACAAAAGAGGTGAAAGACCTCTACAATGAGAACTACAGAACACTAAAGAAAGAAATTCAAGAGCACCTTAGAAGATGGAAAGATCTCCCATATTCCTGGATAGGCAGAATTAATATTGTCAAAATGGCTATACTACCTAAAGTGCTATACAGATTCAATGCAATTCCAATTAAAATCCCAATGATGTACCTTGCAGAAATAGAGCAAGCAATTATGAAATTCATCTGGAAGAATAAAAAACCTAGAATAGCTAAAGCAATCCTCAGTAGCAAGAGCGAAGCAGGGGGTATTGCAATACCAGATCTTCAACTCTACTACAAAGCAATAGTAACAAAAACGGCATGGTATTGGTACCAAAATAGACAGGTAGATCAATGGTACAGAATAGAGGACATGGACACAAACCCAAATAAATACAATTTTCTCATACTAGACAAAGGTTCCAAAAATATGCAATGGAGAAAAGATAGCCTCTTCAACAAATGGTGCTGGGAAAACTGGAAAACCATATGCAATAAAATGAAATTAAACCCCTATCTCTCACCCTACACAAAACTCAACTCAAAATGGATCAAGGACCTTGGAATCAGACCAGAGACCCTGCATCTTATAGAAGAAAAAGTAGGTCCAAATCTTCAACTTGTTGGCTTAGGATCAGATTTCCTTAACAGGACTCCCATAGCACAAGAAATAAAAGCAAGAATTAATAACTGGGATAGATTCAAACTAAAAAGCTTTCTCTCAGCAAAGGAAACTATCAGCAATGCGAAGAAAGAGCCTACAGAGTGGGAGAAAATCTTTGCCAATCATACTTCAGATAGAGCGCTAATCTCCAGAATCTATAAAGAACTCAAAAAACTCTACACCAAGAATGTAAATAATCCAATCGACAAATGGACTAAGGAAATGAATAGACACTTCACAGAAGAAGATATACAAGCAATCAACAAACATATGGAAAAATGTTCAACATCTCTAGTAATAAGAGAAATGCAAATCAAAACCACCCTAAGATTCCATCTCACCCCAATTAGAATGGCGAGTATTAAGAATACAAGCAACAACAGGTGTTGGCGAGGATGTCGGGAGAAAGGTACACTCTTACATTGCTGGTGGGGCTGCAAATTAGTGCAGCCACTCTGGAAAGCAGTGTGGAGATTCCTTAGAAAACTTGGAATGGAACCACCATTTGACCCAGCTATCCCACTCCTTGGCCTATACCCAAAGGACTTAAAATCAGCATATTACAGAGATACAGCCACATCAATGTTCATAGCTGCTCAGTTCACAATAGCCAGATTGTGGAACCAACCTAGATGTCCTTCAATTGATGAATGGATAAAGAAAATGTGGTATATATATACAATGGAATATTACTCAGCCATAAAGAATGATAAAATTATGGCATTTGCAGGCAAATGGATGAAACTGGAGAATATCATGCTAAGTGAGATAAGCCAATCTCAAAAAACCAAAGGAAGAATGATATCGCTAATAAGTGGATGATGACACATAATGGGGGGTGGGAAGGGTTAGTGTTGGGGTTGGAGTTGGGTTTAGGGAGGGGGGCAGGAATGGAGGAAGGAAGGACTGTATAGATGGAGGGGAAGGGTGGGAGGGGAGGGGGGAAGGGAAAAAATGGCAGAATGAATCAAACAACATTACCCTATGTAGATTTATGATTACACAAATGGTATGCCTTTACGCCATGTACAGACAGAGAAACAACATGTATCCCATTTGTTTACAATTTTATAATAAAAAAAAAAAAAAACAGCAAATGAAAAAAAAAAAAAAATTGAGGCCACATTTTTAAGTATATACATACAACTCATCTCTTAATTAGACCTTAAAGTCCTCAATAACATAAAATATCTCATTCATGTTTCTCTTTCTTAAATACCTGAAACACTATTACGGTCTCCCAGTCTAGTTATACCTGGAGAAGAGTCAACGTTGAGTAAGTTATTCACGAAACTTAAGTGTTGGAAAAGACTTCAGGAACATTCTTATTCATATGCTTGCCTTTAATATAAATCACACTTTTATTAATAGATGAATAGTTCAGCTTATGTACACATCTACCTAAACAAATAACAACAACAACAAAAATTTTAGCATTACCCTATCATTGGTTAAAACAAGGCTGTACAGACTTGTAAGGATAGACATGATTTTTTAAAACCCTGCCACCTACTTTCCCCATTTTGTCTCATTTCACTTCTGCTCTCATTCCTGGATAACTTTTCACCTCTCATGAATCAAAAATAAAAGGAGAAGAGTGATGTTCAATATATTTAATAACAATAGTGGTACTGGAATCTTCTTGTCAAAGTAGAGCACTAAATCCAAATAATGCCAACCACCTTGTATTGTGCGTACCACTGGTATATGTGCCAGATGGATACCACCCTTTAAACACGTAATGGGGAAAAAAAAATAGAAAAAAATTTTAGAAGAATTAAGTGTCAAATGTTTTCACAATCATGATACTGATTTTTCACAGTACACCATAAAATATTACCAACAATATTAGGACACTAAAGCTTGGTGAAATAAGTTGATTTTATGAGAGCAACTACGGAAGGTAGAACTAGAAC
This sequence comes from Sciurus carolinensis, assembly GCF_902686445.1. Classification (NCBI taxonomy): domain Eukaryota; kingdom Metazoa; phylum Chordata; class Mammalia; order Rodentia; family Sciuridae; genus Sciurus; species Sciurus carolinensis. The sequence continues at coordinate 33,532,803 of NC_062220.1, read as the reverse complement.
ATAAATCTCTCTAAAGTTCAGTCTTTATTTATTATAGTAAGTACAGAAACTGCATAAGAAGTAAAAGAATTAGACTAATCCCATATTATTTATAAGGAAAACATAATATTTTTCCTCTTCCTTTGTGGTTGTTTTCAAAGATCGTAGAATAAGAAAATTTATCACAAGCATATATCTATCTTTCCCCCTTGGAATAGAGGGTCATTCAGGAAAGCAGTCAGTGTCATTCAGGGAAATATTACCAATGATCACACCTGAAAAAGGAAATTAGGCCTTTGCTGACGTATTATGTAGTAGATGGTCCTAAAAATGTGGAGATATCCCACCGAACCTGTACTGTTCTGTGATCACATTCCTCTTCATTCCCTCCAGGCCACCTTCGTATTGATGGCCCTCCCCAGTGAGGGATCTAGTTCCAGCTTCCATTTCCATGGCTCATCTGGTCACAACCTCACTGAGCCATAGTCTTCATCATGCTTCCTGTCACCATGCTGATGGACACCAGTCTTATTATCCGCAGTCCCCTCTGACCATATATTTTATAAATATGTTTCTATGTTAAATTCGTTCAACTTAGTTGTGTTGCTGCCTCAACCAGGCATGGTTGTTTGAAATCCAATTGTTCTCTGTCACCTTTGACCTGGTTAAAACTTCCCCGTTCCTTGCAGTTCTTTGCAATACAATTTATTCAATCCTTTATTGCACTGACAGAACAAAACACTCCACAGCTGCTAGCTTCCATACAACCAAAGGGTCAAAACTAGAGTTATGTATATAAAAGTTCCTTTGGGTATGTTTTCATTAAACCAGATAATCTACAACTCCTGAGACAAAACCTAAGGGATAAGCCCAGGTCCCTTGGTAATGGCATAGTCCCAAGACCTCTCTCTCAACCCCATCCCCACCCTCTGGTTGAGCATCCTTCTGTTTCTAGACTTCATCTTGGCCCCACTGGATACCCCTCTTCTCCCAGGATCTGTAATTAATCATGTACTTCTGTTATTCCATGTGTTTTGTTGTTTTGCTCCTCTGTGTCTCACCTTACCAACACACCCAAACCTAATTCTTCTCCAAGTCAGGGCTCCCCTAGCAAACAGCTAGGAGAGCCAGCTATATCAGATAGGAACCACGAGGGATCTGCTGCCACTAGCTACACATAATAAAAAAAACTGGCAAGGGGCGATAGACAATTGAGAAAAGACAATCAGACACACATAGAAAGAAAACTGGGACCAGGTGAGACACTGTCCTCTGTTGGAGAAACAATGACCCGAGCTAGTTCAGCACATTTATTTTATAGGTTTTATCATGGAAAGGTATTTGTGGGAAAGTCTCTGCAAAGTAGGCAATCTGAAGGATGCAGCACTAGGGAGACATTAAGGTTATCTTGTTATGCCCAGATTTCTCTATCCCTGGGAGTTGGTGCCTGAGTTCAAGGTCCAGACTGATATAGATCTGTTGCCTTTGAATGGAGCCTCCCCAGACTGGGCATCACCATAGCAACTGGGCCATCTTGACCTGTACCTTTGCATGGGAAGTTCCCAGTGCAAACAGCCATGAGGCAATCAGTCCATGGTACAAATCACCACTCTCCATGATCTGCCGCTGTAAATGAGTTTCCTGTGAGAGGGACACCAGTTGGACATCTAGGCATTAGGCTATCCACCAGCATCACAAAGTATCCTATGAAGGCCATACTGTGAACATCCATGAGCGCCTCTGCTGGAGCCCCATCTGTACAGCACTAGAAATCATAGCCACTCTCCAGAGAGAGATTGAGACAAATCAGAGAAAAATGCAAGTCTCACTAAAATTACTTTTATAGTCTTTCTCACTGTATGACAGGGTGGCTAGCACCCCGGTAGAGCAGGCTCCTGCTCAGGAGGTGTGAGCCACCTGGGAAAATAAAAAGTCTGAAATAATCAGTAAGAAATAAAGACAAAGATTAGATTTAAAAAACGGCACCTGATGGGTCTTCCAGCTCTGATAGGAACTGGAACTGAACCACTGAAAATGGCCCCAATTCTTTATTTAAGGGGGGTCCATCAGAGGCAGGGATAAGGTTTCAGTGTGGGACGAGTCTTGTTTTGATGCTTGTTTCTCGGTGTGGCAGGGGTGAGGCAGGGGTCGTGCAGTAAACAGGTAGTTTGGTCTTTGGCAGGTTATGCCCATCTCCAGGAGACTGATCCTCAGGCTCTGAGCTAAGACAGGGTGCCCGCAACATCTGGGCTTCTCGAATCAGGGAATTTCATCCAGGAGTTTCCAGAGAAGCAGCTTCCCTGCCTTAATGACTAAACCAAACCCATAATTTACATATGGCTTCCAACATCACTGTATTCTGGCTATTTAGAAATTTAATCAAAATGTATATGTATATGCATATACAATTGAACTTTAAGCTTTAAAATTCAAGTACTTTACCAGATAAGAATATCTTAATGTTAAGACATACACATTAATGTTAAAATGCAAAACCGACCTATGATTTCATAGACATAAGCAATATTTAAAGAAGCCTTTGAATTTGGGTTACACATATTAAAAACATAGTGTTTTGTTCTAAGAAGTATGACATTTATAGTTTTCCAAGATATTAACTTGATTCCTCTGTAGAAATCATGTTTACTATATAAAGACAACAACGAAAATCTCTGTAATTTTACTTAGTTTGGAGCTTTCTAAATCTTAAGTTAGCTGTGAGGTGGACACAATATGAGCACACGTGGTGCTGATAAAAACATCTTCAAGAAAACCTATAAATGTTTAAATACAGGACATTTTACAAGAGTCTATAGTTTAGTGCTGTTCCATTGGTGAAACACACTTTTTCTGTCGTATAGTAATCACATTAGGAACATTTTATCAGAGGTGTTCCTGTGTTCCTGTCGAAGCATTCAACTTTTGCAGCCCATAAGACAATGAGTTAGAGAACTTCTGCTAGAACCACTGAATTTAGTTTAGTGGTGATGCCAAAATGATAGGCTGGAGTTTCCAAATTCAAGTCTCATAAAGCAAATTTATATATGTTTACATGTTATACAAGAAGCTTTATACCTTAGAGTTCTGGATAAATAATTGTATTGAAATGTTTTAGGGGAAGCCAGGCATAACTTGTTTTACTCAGCCTGAGGAATAGCCAGATAAGCTCCATCTTTTCAACTACAGCTGGTAATCCCTCTCCAGTCCCTTGTGTTTGTGAGGATTATATGCATGAACCCGAAACAGTATTCCCACAAGCTGGATATTTGATACTAATTCTGGACAGTTATCATTATATTTATTATCTCTGCACGATCCTGAATCTCCACCTCTTAAACTAGTTCACCCTGTAACATGTCTCTGCATACACACACACACACACACACACACACACACACACACCTTTCTCTCTCTCGCTCTCTCTCTCTCTCTCTCTCTCTTTCTCTATTGGGAAGTGATGGAGGTTAAGCTTTTAGACACTAAGGTCATGCGACCTCCAGGTATACAATACTTTTATGTTTTTTATGACACTAATTCATATAGAAATAAAAAGAAAACATGTATTCAAGTTTTCAACAGATGTTGCACATACAAATAACTGAAGTGTTAACTTCTTAAAACATTCTCTAAAATTAATGTTTTCTCTGAATGTGAGGTTTGCAGTAAGATTTACAAAGTTCTTATAAAAATGTATTAATATAATAAAAATTGATTAAAATATCAATGTTTGGACAGATGTGCTTTTTGCTTAAGGCATACTATACATATTAAATGCTAAAACAATAATTAGTAGATGATAAAATTGAGATTCAGTTATTGCGTATTTTATGAAAGACTTAGACTTGAAGAATATCAGAAACAAATTTCAAAATTCGACTCTATATTAATGGCAGTTGCTAATCAGATATCTTCCACAAACAGCTGAGAAATATCAGTGACCAAATTTTAGAAATTATGTGATAAACTTTATTATGGAAAAGTAGACCTTTAAAAACCATGCAAAGTAGACATTTAACATAAGAGGTAAAATTCTTTTGGTACTAAGGGACCAGTCATTGAAGTAGTTAAACTAAACACTACTGTTAATTTGGTACCAAAAATGGGGCTGGCTGAAGGTACTTGGAGTTATTTTCTGGGCTGTAAGATTACATTTTTATGACACAAACACTCACCTTTGCAAACTGGAGCAAGTCATTTTAGAACCATTATATTCAAGTGAACAATATCAAAATGAATCACTATTTAGTAAGATGAGCCAACTCAAGATCTTTCAGTGCTGAAGTGCTGCCTAGGAAATAATCTTTTCTAGCAGAATCAGTCAGAGTGAAACAATGCATCAGGTGGGAGACATCCCAATGCAATTACTGCAAAATCTCCACCTGGCTAACTGAGTAATCATTTTAGAGACAATCAAGAATGTTGATATTACCCCTCATTCTTAATGATTCTTTTATAGCTAGAAGGACAGAATAAATGAAAAGAGATTAAGAGTTTATATTTCAAACAATTAATGTATGCAAATCCCTTCATTGATATCATAACATCTAAATAATATGTTTGGATACATATTTGGCATAGACTAGGTGAATCTGGGGACTGTCTACTAACTGCCTTTTATTCCTTTAGCTGGCAATGACCTTTTTCCCCTAGGACTGGCAAAACATAATCCTATGTTTCTGGCTAAATTAAAGCCCTTATCTCCATGCATGTCAAGCTTATGTACTCACTTTAGAGATGGTGACTATAGCACAAATGAACTATTTCTTTAAACAAAGTACACTGCAAAATATAGTCATTTTTATTAAAAGAAAAAAGGAGAAATAACAGGCAGAGAAATAATTTAGTTTCAATTTTTACTTTTCTATGTTTTTATTGGTATATTTATACATAATAGTGGGATTTATTGTGACATACTCATACTTGCACATAACATAATTTGCTTCACTTCATTTCCCAATACCTTTCCTTTCTTCCCCTCCTCTCTCCCCCTTGGTTCCCTTCCTCTACTGTACTGTTCTCCCTTCTATTTTTGTGATACAGAAGTTTTATTCTTTTTTACTCTCTAGATTGTGCTTATAAAAGAAAGCATTTGGCCCTTGACTTTCTGAGTCTGGCTTATTTCACTTGGCATGATGCTATTTCCATTCATTTACCATCATCTTTTTTACAGCTAATGAAACTCCATTGTGTATATATGCCATGTTTTCTTTATTCGTTCATCAATTGACAGATACATAGGGTAAATAACCAATCAATAAAGAACCAATCAATAAATGGACAAATGAACTAAACAAACCTTTATCAAAAAAAAGAAATGCAAATGACCAACAAATAAATTTTTAAAAAATGTTGAACATCCTTTTGCAACCTGAGAAATGTAAATCAAAACTATGCTGAGATTTTTATCTTACCCCAGTTAGAAGGGCAATCATCAAGAATACAAATAATAATAAATGCTGGCAATGATGTGGAAGAAAAGATATACTCGTACATTGTTGCTGGGACTGAAAATGAATACAGAATACAGCTTTGGAAACCAGGATGAAAATTCTTCAGAGTTGCAAAGGAAACTCCATATGACCCAGATATCCTATTCTTTGGTATTTATCCAAAACAATAAATTCAACACAGTGTAGTGATACATGCATACCAATGTTTATAGCAGTATAATTTATAATAGTGGATGTTTTTAAAAGTTTATCAGTATCCTCCTATAGGTAAAGTGTCATTCTAAATTAGCTTCACTGTTTTATATTCCTTTGTTCTCTGTATTTAGTTTTCCTAAAACAGAGCTTGAATGGATTATTCAATATGGCATAATAAAAAGACAAATGCATCAATTCCTAGGACACCTGCTATTATAGCTTAAAAATAGCTTAACAAATGCAATATTAAGATTTATTAAAGTTTGCTAAAAAAATTCATGAATAAATACACAGATTGACCTTGAGAAAAGTAACATGTGAGTAGACTTCCAAATCCTGTCAGATGAAGGAATTTGCTTCATTTTCACACATTTCCATATCCTCTTTAGTCAATTAAATATGTTTAGGAAGTGCTTTCCTGATGTATGGATAGGAAGAAGAAATGAATTCTGTTTATTACATCCTCCTCTATAGACCATGTGACAATGATTTGCCAGGTCTTTTATTTAAAGTAAATTTTTATGAGGTGATCATTTAAATAGCAGATTTTTAATGTCATCTGTCATATGCTCACCAATTTCCCTGTTTCCTCTTTCCACTGTCTTGCCTAAGATGTCAGCAAAAGGACAGAAAGTGAGAAGCACTTTTAAATATAGATAACTCGCTCAGATCTAGGCAACAACGAATTAGTGAATATCGACATCTAAGTTTTCCAAAGGCCAATAGAGAAGAAACCAAATAATAAAAAAATAGAAAAGGAATAATACAGAGTGAGGTGAATGTTGGCACATTTGTGGATATTGAGAATAGGGATCTGTCACTACAGTGAGAATGGTTGGACTCTGAGACTGAAATACCTATAAACAAAACAGTAAATAAGTTTTTATTATTCCAGTACGTTGTTTTCCTGATGTTTGAAAAGTGGATTTAATTCATTAATACTAATATTAGCCTTTTTATTCAGTGAAGAAAAATATCTGGAATTGCAGCTGTCAGTTAAGCTTAGGGTTCATAAATTAATGTTAATTTATTATATAATTATAAAGAATTTTGTCTGTATTTTTAAATTTTACAAAAGCATTATTTAGTGTTTAAACATCTTATAAGGCATGCTAATTTAAAAATTGAAATAGATAAAATTTATTAAAATTTTAGCATTTAAAATAGATTATCTGATTTTATGCTATTTTAAGATTCAATGTGTCTGAATCATAGAAGCTTTCATATACTCAAATGTGAAAAAAAAGGGAAGATGGTTAGATATGACTGTCAATTTTTTTTATATGCAACTCACAAAGCCAGATATGACACCAAAATTTTATGACTGAAAAAGCGCATTAGACCTTTCCTGACAAGATAATGCACTTCCAAAGGCATAGACAGCAATCCTTTGAAAAATCGGCTCCTCAGCCAGCTCAGGAAGGCTTACCTCACTCTGATGATTTCCTGCAGTCTAAATGCTGTCATTGCAGACTGTTCTGAACATAGCCTTAGGTACCAAAATGAGGAGAGACATTTCTAGGCCTCCTGCTGTGCTTGGAGAAAAGGAAGTTAATATTTTCCCTCAGCAGTGAGGATCTGCAGTCCAATGTCTTTGATACAGAGATTGCCAGGGGAGCAGGAGGTGATGTTGGAAATTACTTTATCCCTTTCCCTCTGTGAACAGTATGAAGAATATATCTAAAAGGGTAAGATGATTTAGCTTGGAAATCGGGTAAAAGATTGCATTTCTTCCTCTTTTACTCCTTTTTGCTGATTAAAACCCATCTTCTACCTCCAAGGCAACAACTTGTCTTTGAGATTAAATTCTCTATTTTCTCTGGGGAAATACAAACGCTAACCTGATCTTTATTTAGCAGTAATCTCCAAAGTGTAGCACGTGTACACAATTACAATGACTTTGTAGCAGCTCTCAAAGTTTCCTTGGTACCTACAGAGAATACCTTAAGTGCTGATATTGGAATAGGCAGCTTACTATCATTTATATTTGTTCATTCGGTAGTTCAGTCAGGCCTAAGAATTTTCATTCAACCAGAACCAACTACCAGCCAGACAGATAGGTTTCTGGGAAAAGAGTGTTGATGGCATCTGGTCATGTCTTCTGGGAGCCTAGTTTCAGGAAAAGGATAACATGGGAACAAATAATCACAACACAACTTATAAGCGGAATGTTCAGCATGTGAAAAAAATAGAGCCTGAAGCATAGACTTGTCAGCTCTCTTAGTCTTTGAGTTCTGTTTTTCCTAGGCTGCACACACATACATGTATGTGTTTGTATACACACACATAATTATATATATGCACATAAAGAACACAAGGTTAAGAAAAATAGTTTCTACTTGATCTTTTTGGTCTAGATCTCAAGGTAAAACCCTGTTGATTGACAGTAGAACATACAGAGAATAATCTCTTTTAGGATAGTGTTTAGATTAGGGCTAAAACTCAAAGCAGTTAAGAAACATGAGATTGGATTTAGCACCTAATATTTCGACACAGCGATGATAAGAAATAAACCTGACCAGGGTGTAGGAGTGGAGAAGTATCATACAGAAAGAAAATACAAACTCAAGGAAAAAAAAAAAAAAGGGTCTGGAAGTTTTTCCCAGTAGATCAAAAAGAGGGAAAACCAGCCCCAGGCTCCTGGGTTCAGGGAAACCTCTAGACTTTCAGGAGACCATCTGAAAGGCTACCCTTGATATTTGCATAAATTGGAGAATCACTCATACCAACTTTTGCATAGAATGAGGTAGGAATGGGGAAAGGGAGAAATATGAGTCCCGCAGATGACCACAAGTTGTAGCAAAAATATTTGCAAAGTGTTTGATGATTTGGGGTAGGAAGGAACTGCAAATTAACTTTGGGGAGATTTAAACAGGTTAAGACAAAGGTTGTATTTCATGATAAGCATGCCTAAAATACTCCCACGTACATCCTGGAACAGCTTCAATTGTCTCAGCAATCAGAGCCCGCTGGCTAGAAAAAACTCTGAATTGTTTAGTGGTATATTTGCATTGTAGTGTATAATAGTATTTACTTTGGTTTGCAATATGCCCATGTTGAAAAATGTTTACTAAATAATAATAAAGGCCATAGGAACTAGATGCAGAAAGCAGTGAGTTGGGATACACAGCTGGACTATGCGGTCTATTCCTAGGATCAATTTGCATTTGTTTGCATTTTTATAAAATTTCCCACCATAGTTTGAAAATAGTTCTCTGTAGTACACATGGAGCCCAAAAAGCAACCTAAAACTGCTTTGGTAGTATGTTGGATGGTATGACAGGAGCATGAGTTACATCTGCCCTTGCTCTGCCTTCCAATACTGTCATCGGTACACTTCTGTGAATGACGAAATAGAGCACAGACAGAGGCTAGAGATTTAACCGGAAAAATCTCACTACAGACCTAGGCTCTGCCCTTTTGGGTTTGGAAATTGCGTAAATAATGTGATTTCTCTGGGCTCACTTCTTAACATAATGCTTTTCTCATCAAACCAAAGAAAACATGATTCTATTTCATGTCCTTATAAGCTGCTAATGTTAATAGAAAAGATTTCAGAATATTCATACTTCTTTATCTATTTCAAACTGTGGGAAATTACAGAATGTTAACAAGTGAAAGTTGATATTATAAAAGGTAGTTGAAAATAATGTGATTATAACTACATACTAGTTTCAAGTCTGTTTTTGTATATTCCTACAATGTCTACTTTTCTTACTCACATATTGTTTATTAAATAAGTGTAATACTGAATTCTAGTTCTAAGTAATGCTTAGAAAGAAGAAAAAAATAAAGAAGAACCCATGATGATTGCAACTTTTTATAAATTTAAATGAAATACATACTCTGGCATTGAGTCAGATTATATTTTGGCTTATAATTTAGACTATTTGGTTGACACATTTTAAGAGTAATAGCTATTTTTAGAAGGAAGAAAAATGTTTAAAAACCAAGAAGGTTTTCATAGAAATGGGAAAAAACTGATAAAGAAATATGATGATTCTGTGATATTGTTTATAATGATTTTTCAGATAAAACACTTCAAATAAGATTTGTAATCTATTTTATGTAACTGAAGCACATTCTAGAAACATGGTTATGAGACGAAATATTCATTATTGTAAAGTTTTCATAATTCATAATGTTCAAAAGAAAGCAGGCCCTTTCATTTCATGAGATGTTTAGAAGTGCTTAAAAATTAAACCCATCCTGTTCATTCTAGGAGGACTAGAAATTGAAGGAATTCGGAAAACACCAACTCCCAGGGCCAATAAACTAAACTTTAGAACAACAACAACAAAATCAAATAAATTAAAAAAACCAAATATTTAATAGTTCAAGCTTATCTAGTAATTAAAGTTCTTTTTATCAGTAAATCCTTTTTCCATTTCAAATTCATCCACCAAACACTTAGGCGCACCTGCCATAATCCAGGTACTCACAGCAGAGCGGGAACAGACCAAAATCCCCACCCTAAGGTATTTACTTCTTAGTAATAGGAGAGACAGACTCTACACAAACAAACCAGAAGGTTAGGTTGTATGGAAAGTTCAAAGAAATGAGTATTTGGACAAAAAGAGAAAAAGAAAAGTAGAAGCGGTAAAGGAAATTAGTGGGTTTAAGGAGCAGGAAGGGAGAACAATTGGACAGGTAAAGTCAATAAATGCATCAGCTTACACCAGGTACATCTTTAGCTGCATTTTGGTTTTGTTTCCTGGATCCCTTATCCTCTTCCTTTCTGATGAACATTCGCCTGCAGAAGATTGTTGTGCACCTCACACTGCTGAGCGCATGTTGTTCAAGCTATCTATTCCCTACTATCCTTGAGTTAACGCCTCACTTAGTAATGTACTTAGAGCACAGCCAAAATCTCCATCAGCCATTTACAATATGTGTAAAAAACAGTAGTGGTTTTTAGTCAGTGCACTGACTAGCTTGAGCTGCTGTAACAAGTGACTGTACTACAAACCTGTTGGTTTCAGCATTAGAAGTTCACTGTCTCATGGTTCCCATGGTTAGAAGCATGCAATCAAGGTGTTTGCACAGTTATACTGCAAATCTGGTTCATCCTTTTCTCTTAGCTTCTGGTGTTTTGCTATCAATCTGTTTTCCCGGCATGTAGAAAGCATTCCTCCCATGTCCTCACACTGTCTTCTCTCTGTACCTGTCTGCTTCCTTCACATGGTGTTCCGTCTATAAGGACGTCAATCAAACTGGCGTAGGGACTTCCCTATTCCAGATGACGTGATCTTAACGAATTCTGTCTACAATGACCCGATTTCCAAATAAAATCTTATTCTGAGTTACCTAGGGTTAGAACTTCAACATATGAACTTCAGAGAGACACAGTTCAAGTCATGATAGTCAGTTTTATCATCTACATGTCACTTAACCTCTATCAAAGTTACCAGAATGTACCTTAATTTATTTAGATATTTGAAGACTAAATTTCTATTTAAGAGATTGTTTTGCCTTACTCTCATTTCTAAATGTGTATGTGAGTGTATGTAAATATACTATATATAATATATATGATGCATATACAACAGAATACATCAAAAGTATTGTGAACCAGTTTATCTTTTTAATAGTAGTGAAACTATTATTGCATTATGTAAACATTATTTTATTTGCTAAAGGAAACAACTACTCTCATGTAAATAACAAAAAAATGAAAAATTCTTCAAATGAACATATTTACTCTGTTCCAATACACTACTTAGTCCCTACAAATTGACATATATGTAATTCTCAGAATTTAATAGGATGTGTATAGTTTTTATATTAATATCTAATCAGTACTATGTAATTATAATAAACTATCATTTCCCCCCTAAAAGAGGTGATTCACTGATATTTATTATCTTCCCAGATATGTTCACTCCAGAGCTAAAGTAAAGTTCATTCCTATCTTTCTTAGGTAGGAAACTTAGAACATAATAAGCTACCAATTTACTCCTGAACTCATAAAGTCATTTAATGACTTATCCATCCAGAACATATTTATTAGCAATGAAGAATATACCCAAATACCAACTCCTGCTTATCTGGGATACCAAAGTTAATTATTGATAGATAACACTATTCAAATGCTTCATCTCTCTGTAGAAAAATTAAGTGATGAAATTATTTAATTCACACTTACAAATATTTAAATACAAATGGAGAAAAAAATGCAAGCTTTTAAACTCTGAAATTGTCATTCCCTATTGAAATAGCCTAAATGACCTACAGAATTCAGTTCAAGGTTCATCTGTTTACTCAATATATTGCCGAGGGAGTGTTCAAAGAGAAAATTTATTTGAGAAGAAAATTAGATAATCATTGGGGGGAGTTGATTGAATGCTGACAAAGTGTCAGCAAGTTGCTTCTTTAATTTATGATTTTAATCACAGGAAGTTTGCAGAGCTGGGAAGTATGCACATACTTTAACCAATATGCCAAGTTTCACAGGGATTAACATTAAAATGTGCTCAATGAAATATTAATGCTATATTCAATGTTTCATTCATTCAATCAATAATTATTCGGCATCTGCTATATGCAATGCTTTGGAGAACTATGTTTGCCCTGTGGGTTAGTAATATAGTAGGGGTGCACTACAGAAACTTTTATTCTGAAGGACTTCAAGGAAGGCTTTCCAGAGGAAATTACATCATTGCTAATTATAAAACGATGATTAGAGATTAGCTAGGTAGTCATCTGGGATGGGTGGAAATGTTAGATGACATAGTGAAATGGATTTCAGGCAGAGAAAATAGTATAAATAATATAAAAATTTGAAGCCAATAAGCATGTAGCACATTCTGATTTAAGCTTGGCTGCATGCTGGCAGGGTGTGAGATGGCACATGATGCAAGCAGGCATACACAGTCTTGCAGCCATTTTAAGAAAACTGGAATGTGTGGTATTTGCAAGGGGCAGCCACTGAGGAGGTTTTACTTGTGAAGTGTTTGTACATTTTAGTATTCTACAAACCTCATTGTAACAATAGAGAGGAGAGCATATTGAATGGAAAAAACAACAACCACAAAAAAAGAAAAAAGAAAAAAACACAATGAAATGCCAGAAGACCACAGTCTTTCTGCTGTAAAACCCAACAGAGCTGCTGTGTGGCTGGTCAATATTAACAGAGACAAAGGAGCCAGTACTGGTAAAAACATACTTTGGGAGTCACATTGTTGTCCCACTGGTATGGGTGAAAAAGAAAATTGACTGGACTAGAAAGATTGCAGCTCTGATATTTTAAAAGAAGTGAAAATTCTATCCAGATCAAAAGGGACAAATCACTGCTGATCAGTGGGGGTAATTACAACCTATAGATTTAGGTGAGAATTTTTGCTCACCTATTGGCCTATTTGGGAAAGATCCATGATTTAAAAAAATATATATATGATGTCAATATTGGGTTCAGGAAATGGTACTAGTAGTAAGAATGTCTCAATCTTGCCCACTTATTCCCTTTTTCTACCAGTAGTTTAGTTGGTCTTATCACAAACATACTATCTTTATCTTTTTTATTATAGAGTTTCCGAGCAACTTATATTTTACAAACATCTTTATAATTTGTGTACCTTATGATTCACCTCTTTTAAGTTGTATAATCAGTATTTTATTAATACATTAATAGTTGTGCAATTATTACCATAACACGGTTTTATAACGTGTCACATCAAGAAGTTGTCTTGAACCAATTTTCAGTCCCATCTCTCATGCCCCACTCTAAAGAACAAATGATCTGTTTCTACCTTTATAATTTTTCTTTAATACACATCTGGTATCAATGGAATCTGTTGTAATTTAGACATGAGGTGTCACCCAAAAGCTCACGTGTGAGAAATGCAAGAATTTCCGAAAGTGAAATGTCTAGAATATGGAAGGTGTAACCACTGTGGATTAATGCACTGAAATGGATTAACTGGGTAGTAACTCTAGGTGGGTAGGGTATGGCTGGAGGAAGTGGTCACAGACAGTGTGCCTTTGGGGTTGTAGTTTGTCCTTGTTGATTAAAGCTCTCTCTCTCTCTCTCTCTCTCTCTCTGCTTCCTGGTTGCATGTCCTGAATTGCTTTTCTCCACTACACCCATCTGCCATAATATTCTGCCTCAACTTGGACACAGAGCTTTGAAATTGACTGACCATAGATTGAACCTCTAAAACCAGGAACCAAAATAAACTTATCTTCCTTTAAATTGTTCTCATCAGGTATCCTGCTCATAGTAATGAAGCTGACTAGAGCAGAATTTATAATATATAATATTTTTAGTCTATTTTAAAATTTGTTTTGGTGTATAAGTTTTGTGTCATATATCAGCATGTATCCTTCCTATCGCTACGTAGGATTTCATGGTCAGGCTATGCGACATTTTGATTTTTATTTACCAGTTGACATCTAGTTTTACTATTTGGAAAAATGCTGTCAGTGAAAGCATCCATTTCTTTGTGTCTAAATATACTTTATTTTTTTGATCCTAAAAGTAGAATTATTAAGTTTTGCATTAAATTTATACTTGACTTTTTTTTCCAAATTGTTTTTTAAGATGGTTGCACAACTTTACCTTCCTCCAGCAATGTATGAAGATTCCAATTTTTCCACATGCTTGCTGATACTCAATCTTATCTGGACATTCTTAAATGTATTCTAGTTGGAGTGAAAGGATATTTCCCAGAGGTTTGAATATGTATTTTAATAATGACTAGTAATGTTGAGCATCAATCCTGTATTAAGCATTTATATATCTCTTTAGTAAAATTCCCAACAAAGTATTTTATTTATTTTATTTGTATTTTTTTTTATTTTAGTACTGGGAATTGAACCCAATGGCACTTTACCAATGAGCTACATCCCCAGGTCTTTTTGTTTATTTTGAGACAGAATCTCACTAAATTGCTGAAACCGGCCTTGAACTCAAGATCTTCCTGCCTCAACGTCCAAAGTCACTGGGATATTTTACCCAGTTTTGCATTGTCTTACTTTTTCTTATGATTAACTTGCATGAGTTCTTTATACATTTTGGATTAATGTTCCTTATCAAATATAAATGTATAAAACTTCTAGAATGTGGGTGATAAGCTTCTGAGTGTACTAGAAGTTTTATAGGTTTAGCACTTAACTTCCATTTAGTGTTAATTTTTTTATATGGAATACTTAACCTACAAACTTCAGGTTCCTTTTTTACTTTTTTCTTATTGTCTATCTGTTAATCTTCTTTCCTTCTCCCCCTCCTCCCTTTTCCTCTTTTCTTTATTCTTTTTTGCTTGTGAACACCCGTTATTCCCAGTACCATCTGCAGAAAAACCTATTCTTTTGTCATGGAATTGTCTTATCACATTTGAGTTTATGAAAATATGAAGGCTTATGTTTTGGCTTCTAAGTTCTATTTTATTACTCATATACCAATATCAAACTTTCTGATTACTCTGGCTTTATAATGATTTTGAAATAAGACAGTTATTTGAAATTGGGTCTTTTTCAAAATTGATCTGACTCTTTCACATCCTTTGAATTTCTTTAGGTCTTTAAGATCAGTTTGTCAATTTCTATCAAAAAAAAAAAAAGTCCACAGATGCTTTGGTAACTAATGCATTGAATTTTAGATCAATTTGGGAGGGATTACTATCTTGATAGTACCATATTTTATAGCTTAAGTGTTTTAATTTAGATGTTATTCTCAGTAATATTTTTTCACTTCATAACCCTGTATGTCATTTGTTAAATTTATGCTATGCTTTTATTCTTTTATTTATTTATTTTATTGTAAATGGAAATGTTTTCTTATTGTACTTTAATTATTTCTTACGTAGAAATAGATTTGATTTTGCAAAAATCTTATATTTTACGATTGTGCTGATTTTTCTTCTTTATTTGGTATTATCTACATACAAGATTCTTTTATGTGCAAATGAGAGATTCTTATTTCTCTTTCAATCTGTATGCTGTTTCGTTCTTTCTTTTGCCTTATTTCACTGACTGGCTAACACCTGGAGTAAAACATTAAGATCACAGTGGTAAGAGTACCTCCTGGGCTCTGATCATGTGGGTGGAGCAATCAGCACTTACAACATTGAATGTAATACTAGGGGTGAGTGTCTCATAAATAACCTTTACCAGCTGGGAGCTGTTCTCTCCACTCCTAACTTGATAGGAGGCTTTTGTTATTGCTGCTATTTAAGTCGATAATGTCAAAAGCTCTCTGCACCTATCTAGATGTGATTTTTTTTTCTTTCTTCTATTAAAGTGACGTATTACATCAATGATTTTCAGATGTTAAACCATGTTTGCATTGTATTTGGCCCATAATCCCTTTTAGATGTTACTGAAGGAATTATGATAATATTTTCTTAGAACTTTTGAGGTGATATTCATGAGGAGCTTCAGGCAATAGTTTTATAGCCTTACAATAAATTTACCTAAATGTATCAGAGTAATACTGACCTACAATGAATTAGTTGGGAAATATTTACTTCTTATTTGCTGGAAATGTTTAGTGATGTGGTGGTGTTTATTCTTCCAATATTTGACAGAATTCACCAAGTAATCCATCTGTGCTTTTTCTTTGTGGGAAGACTTTCAATGACTAATTAAATTTTGAATGAGTTAGAGTCCATTTTTGTTTTCTGTATCTTCTTGAATTGCCTTAGGAAATTTGTTTCATTCTAGGAATTTTCCAAATTGAAGTTGTCTACTATATTTTCTTTAATTTTCACAATATTCCCATGGAGTTGTTTTAATTCCTACATGGCTAGTAGGAATATCTTCTCTTTAATTATAATAAATTGAATATTTTTCTACACTTTTCTACTTTAGTCTAGCTATGGGTTTGTCAGTTTTGTTAATCTTCACAGATAACCAAACTTTGGATTTCCTGTTTTTCTATTATTTTTCTCCTATTTAATTTTTTTTTATAATTGTTGTTAAATTTTGCTTGCCTTGGGTTTAATTTTTTAATATAATTTCCTGAACTATGAGCTTAAATTATTTGCTTTGAGATACTTGTTCTTTTGAAGATAAGAGTCACTTTTCATGAAGTGGACTTCAAATATTAAAACTTTAATCATCCCATAAATTTCACTATATCACATTTCTTTTCTTTTCAGTTGGCTAAAGATATTTTCTAATTTCCCTTGTGACTTTTTTTTTCTTTTCCACAGGTTATTCAGAAGTATTTTGCTTAATTTCCAAGGATTTTGGGATTTCCCAGTCTCCTTTCTGTTATCAAATCCTAACTCAATTTTCTTTCCATCAAAAACACATTCTGTATAATTTAAATCATTTCGAATGTATTGAGACTTGTTTTATAGCTAGCACCTAATTTTGTCTAGAGAATGTTCTATGAGTACTTGAAACTAATGCATATTCTATTGGGTGATTCGATAAGTTTCAATTAGACCAAGTCATGGGTTGTTTTTCTAGTCTTTTTGGTGCTTAAACTCCTAGTTATTTTGTCAGTTAATGAGTGTGGTATTAAATTCGCCAGCAACTATTGTTCAATCGCTTCTTTCTCCTTTCAATTCCATAGATTAAGCATTACATAGTTTGAGACTTTGCTAGGTATGCATAAACTATGGTATCTTCTTTAAAAAGTGACTATTTACTCTTTATAAAATGTCACTATTTTTCCCAGGTTTTTTCAGGCGTATGTATAGTTATTGTCTGTTTATAGTAATCTTATGTCTATTTTTACAGATATTGAAAAGTCACTCCAGCCTGTTACGTTTCCTTTGTTTGGTTTATTATTCCTATTTTTTTTTACTTGTAGCCCATCTGTGGTTTTGAAAATAATGAAGATCTTTTATATACAACATGTAGGTGAACATTGCTTTTTGAAATCCAGCTTTATAATCTCTACCTATTGAATGTAATGCTTAGAACTTTTGCATTTAAGGTAATTATCATTATGAGTGAATATGTATTTTTTCATTTTGCTATTTATTTTGTAAATATTTTCTGTCTTTTTGAATTCTTTCTTTCTTCTTTACTGCCTTCATTATGTTCCATACTTATTTTAGCAGACCTTACAAATTTCTCCATTGATGTTTTGTACTGTTTTGTTTTTTTCCCCATTGTCTTTTGGTAGTTTCTCTAGAGATCAAAATACACATCTGCTTTTCCTCCCTGTACATATGCATAGCCTTAGTCAGGAAAAAGTTTTGTCTAATGATGATGGCATGCTCAGGCTTTCCCTGTTGCCAAGAAGATTATAACTTCCAGTGGTAATATCACTGGGTGAGGGTACCATTTACTGATGTGAATTCAGTGAGCCCTTCTTTGAATATGGCAAAGCCTCCAATCCTGCAGACAGAATTGGAGGTCAACAGGGAAGAAGAAACACCTAAAGAATGTCACAGAATTCCACTGCTTTTACTTGAAGTTCAGCAATTTTCAAGAATAAATGTTTCTCAATTTATTCATAAGACTTTATTTGATACCCAGTGTACTGAAATGATTATTTTTATAAATTTTCTCATCATGATAATTGTGTTTATGAAAATGATTTGGTGACCTCCTCATTTGAACAAAGCAGAAAATCCCTCACCAGAACTTTTGGCTTGTAACTTATAAGACATTAAATAATTCAAAGTGACCAGGTTACAGGGTTGAACTATACAAAGATTAAGGATCAATAGGACTTTTTCATGGATAGTATACATGAGACAGCTCAATAAGCCACAGTCCCTTTTTCACTTAAAGCTGCTCAAAACGGAAACATTAAGGCTACCATTGAATGCATCAGGTATTGTAGATATTCTAAAGCACAGTGGCCTATGCCTCTAGAGCACTCGTGCTCATGGTACCATTACTTTATCACAAATACCTAGACTAATAAACTACATTCAACTACAACATGAATTTGGATGTTATACTTGCTTATCAAAGAATTGCTAATTTGATACTAGAAAATGGTCAAAAGAAACTAATATTTAATGTCTCCAAATACCCACTTTGGATCCAGTGCTATAGGGTTTTTTCCTGAACAGAATGCTATCAAGAAAAATTAAGGAGGAAAACAAAACAATCTGATAGTAATCTACTTATGCAGATTGTATTTTTCCAGATTTAAAAAAATATATAATACACCTACAGTGAGAATACAGATTTATTGCCAGAAATATCAATCATTTTGTGAATTATCCCTGGTACAGATCTAATAGTCTTACTAGGTAATAAGAGGAGAGAATTAGTAGGGACAAGAGTATATGGTCAGAGTAGACACAAAATCCTGCACTGCTAGATTTGCTGTACTCACAGGAGACAAAGGAGGAAAGTTGTCCTCACACAGCCCCATCATAGACAACATGGCCAATCTCAACATCATCCACAATGTGTGTACCCATGAACATTGTGTGTTTAATACAGTAAAAATGCAATATGAATTTGTTAATAGCTGTTACTTTCAATTTCCTGAATGATGACTCATATTCTTGCCATTGCCTAGAATCTTCAATTAGAAAGTAATTTAGGAAATACCATATTCCTATTAGGTTTTAAGGAAAAGTTTTGCTTTATTTGTTTGGCAGTACTCAATATAGATAGATAAACTATTTTTGAACTCGATATCCTTCAACTTTCATTTCTGCATGTCCACATTTAATTTTTGTAAAAAAAAAAAAGGTCACAGCCATCTTGTTGGTAGTTCAGGTTCTGATGTGAACTCTCTGCATTTGTTATATCACTTGCATGCTATAGTTTAATATTCAATCAATAATTCAGAAATATAAGATATTGTACTGTACTATATTTATTGTATTATAAGATTAGTCTTATTAAATTTCACATAGTTTATAGTCATTCAAAATCACTTTCAATTTATAAAAAATATTTATGTCATTCTGACATATTTTATCAAATGTTGAACAGCTTCTATTTAAAAAGGAATGCTATTGCTAAATATGAAACCTAGAATTCCATCCAACATACCAGTGTTTCCTGAATATTTTCACTAGGTTTTAAAAGTAGTATGTAATGCTTTAAAAAAAAGTGAGAATTTGCCATCATTTGTACCAAGAATAATGGTAATCATTTTACTTTAAGCATAGTATTAGGTGGGACAAAGCATTTTAAACTATCAAACTCATTTTCTTTTAATAGTTCTTTTATGTTTCAGATTCCAAGAAACCATATACCTCCAGATTTTCTGTGCTCTATTTGATTCCAAGCAATCATGGTAAGGAAAACTGACTTGACCCAGAAAAATTAGAAATGTGTTAAAATTTCAAGGAAGGGCATAGTAAGAGTGAAATATGTATACCTCAAATAAAAATTACAATTAACGCAGACCATTCAAGTGCTTCAGGTGGCAACACAGACCATTCGAGTGTAAATAATTACCGAAAAAATAAGGTGACATTTAGAAATTGAACATAACTCAAAGAGCTGTGAAAATCAATTAATCAAAAATAGCCTGTTCCAAAAAAAAAAAAAAAGAAAGAAACAGATACAAATGAAATCATATTTTAACCTCTAATTTCTCTAACTTACGTTTGTCCTGAATCAAATCTGCTAGACAATCTCCAAAAAAGGTTAGGCCTTTCCCTAAGGACAATATCTTCAGAGTTAAGTGTGCTAGGATATTTCTCTTGCTACCCACATACAACACAGACAGAGCCAATAATATATGCCTGTATTTAACTTTCTCCTTTGTCCTCTAACTTAAAAATGTCTTCATCCACAGATTTTATTTACGTTTGTACAAAATTGTGCTCAAATACTTTACTCATCACAGGTATGTTTAATATTTTTCAATTTTAAATTTAATTCAGTAAGTATTTTTTAGTAAGCTATTGTTCTGGTTTGGATAAGTGGTATCCCCTAATAAGCTTATGTGACAGACAATGAAGGAATGTTCAGAGGTGAAAAGATTAGATTATGAGAGTTTAAAACCTAATCAGAGGATTAATCCATTAAAAGATTAATAATTTAAAATTGACCACTGTGCTGGATAGTAACTGTAGGCAAGTGGGGTGTGGCTGGAGGAATTGGGTCACTGGGAGTTTGCCTTAGGATTATGCACTTTGTTCCTGGCTCCTCCCACTCCTTTTCTACTTCCTGGTTGTCATGACCTGAGCAGCTTCCCTCTGCCATGTCCTTAAACCACGATGTTCCATGATGTTCACCTCAGGCCCAGAGCAATGAAGCTGACTAACCATGGACTGAACCTCTGAAATCATGAGCCAAGATGACCTTTTCCTCCTCTGAGTTGTTTTTCTCAGACTAACACATCTGTTTTGTACCATATGCCTGCTTTTATAGGAATTATAAAACAAGTAATAAAAGAGTGCTCTCAATCACTGTATTTTCTTCCTCCCTCTCTCTGTTTATTTTGCCTTTTCTATAATACTTTCCTCCTTTATCTTTTCCCTCTTTGTTTTTATTCCATTCCTTCAGTCTGAGAGTAAAATTTTTGCATGGAGATATGATCTTCCTCAGGAGATATATGTATGAAGATTTTATTGTTAGTATTTATGTATTTAATGCAATACCTACAAAAATACTGTGCCCAAACAGAATAGGTAATTTAAGTCATATTTTTAAACACAATGTGAATTTATATATTAGCAGTATCAACTAATAAATGAAAATAAGAAACAGAAGTTTAGAACTCCATGTGATAACTATTAAAGGGATTGCTTTTAATTTATTACTTCTGTATGTCCTCCCAATTACATTTATTTTTAAGTGACAAAAATCGTGTATTATAATATATAACACAGTGTTTTAAATAAAATATTCTCATTGTAGAAAGGTCCAATCTACCTAATTAACGTGTGATTGCCCCACATTTTAATTTTTTTTGTTGAGAACACTTAAAATGTACTGTCACTGGCTTTTCAAATACACATGCATAATATTATTATTAACTATTACACATTGTACGATTAATAGCTTGCTACTTCCACCCCAACACCAGGGAACTTTCTTTCTACTCGGTAAGTTCTTCTGTATCAGATTAAGTGAGATCATGCTGTAGTTGTTTTCTGTTCTAGGCTTATTTCATTTAACATTATGTCCTTCAGGTTCATCCATTTAATTGTAAATGACACAATTTTTTTCTTTTTATACCTGAATATTATTCCATTTTGCATGTAAAGTTGTCCCTCAGTACCTGTGAAGAACTGATTTCAGAACTCCCCAGAGGTGTTAAAATCTGCAGAAGCTCAAATCTCTTATATAAAGTGGCACATTATTTAGATATAACCTATGCACCTTCTCCTGGGTACCTTAAGTAATGTCTAGATTATTTATAACTAATAAAATGCAAAAGGTGTGTAAGTAGTTGTCGTGTTGTTTGAGGAACAATAATAAGAAAAATAGTCTGTATATGTTCAGAACAGAAGCAATATTTTTCCTGAATATTTTGAAAAGGAACTTACGGGTACAGATATTTGAAAACTCTTCAACATGCCAATTGCATTTCCTTCCCAGATAGACATGTAAGAGTTGAATGCTGGATCATTAGGTTGTTTTAATTTTTTGAGATATGCATAAGCTGTTTTCCACAATGGCTGCACTAATTCACATTTTTACCAACAGTACATGGGAGAGAGGATGTCCTTCTTCTCCACAGCTTTACTAATATTAGTTGTATTTTTTTCTTTTTTATAGTAGTCATGCTAACAGTTGTTAGGTGATATTGTTTTTTTAGTTTGTTTATCCTTGATAGTAATGCTGTAATTTTTTTAATATACCTTTGGCTATTTGTGTATCTTCTTTTGAAAAATACATATTCACATCTTTGGCCATTTTTTAATCAGATTATTTTATTGCTGTTAAATCATTTGAATAACATCTATATCTTGGATATTAACATCTAATGAGATGTATGTCTTGCAAATATTTTCTCCTATTCAAGAAAAGGTTGATTATTTTCTTTGTTGATCTTTCATCCTGCAACTTTATTCAATTAAATCTAGTGTCAATAGGTTTTTTATTATATATGTAAATATATTATATTTATATATGTATATATCATGTCATCTACAGAGACAGTTTAACTTACTGCTTTCTGTTTTGAATACCTGTTATGTCTTTCTCTTGCCTCATTGTTCTCGCCGGTTTTTCAGTAAGGCAAAAGTAGGCATATATGTCTTATAACTGATGTTATAGGGAAAGTTTTTATAATTTATATTGAATATGATGTTACAGCTTTTTATTATGTACCTTCCTTCTTCACCTATGTTGTTGAGAGTTTTGATGGTGAAAGACTGTTGAATTTGATCAAATGCTTTTTTGGTATCTACTGAGATGATCACAAGGAGTTTGGCCATCATTCTGTTAATGTGATATATCATATTTATAGATATATCATATTTAAAGATTTGTGCATGTTCAGTCATTGTTTCATCCCTGGGATAAAGCTCATTTGATCATTAACAACAGCATCTTAATGTGCTGTTGCTATGTTTTACTGGCATTTTGTTGAGGATTTTGCATATACTTCATTGGGGATATTGGTTGGTATTTTTTTTGGGGGGAGGGTTACTGGGATTGAATCCAAGGGCACTTAACCAGAATCACATCTCCAGCCCTTTTATTATATTTTATTTAGAGACAGGGTCTCACTAAGTTGCTTAGGGTCTTGCTAAATTGCTGAGATTGACTTCAAACTCTCGATCCTCCTGCCTCAGCTTCCAAAACTACTGAGATTACAGGCCTGTGTCACCATACCCAGTTATAATTTTTCTTATAGTGTCCTTGTCTGCCTTTGGCATCAGGGAAATTCTGTCCTCATAAAACGAATTCAGTCGTATTCTCTTTTCTTCAATTTTTGAAAGAATTTGAGCAAAATAGGTTTTTGTTATTTTTAGGTTTTTTTAGGTTTTTGTTGTTTATTTTTAATGTTTAGTAGAAGTCAGCAGTCAGGTTCTTAAGTCTTGGGTTTTTCATTGATAGAGGAATTTTTATTATTGATTCAATTTTTTTAATCTTTATTAATCAGTGAAATTTTCTCTGTCTTTATGATTCAGTCTTGTTAAGCTATATGTATCTAGGAATTCATCCATTTTGTCTGGGATATCCAACTTGTTGCCATATAATTATTAATGGTATTATCTTATGTTCCTTGGTATTTCTCTGAGCTCAGTTTCAATGCCACCCATTTTGTTTCTGATTTTATTTATTTGAGTTTTCTATGTTTTTCCTTTAGTCTAGGTAAAAAAATTTAAAATTATTTTTGTTTTGAGAAAAACTTAACTTACAGTTTTTTGATCTTTTCTATTATTACCCTAATCTCCATTTCATTTATTTCTTCTCTGATCTTCATTATTGCTTTCCTTGTACTAAATTAAGGCTTATTTTGCTCTTGGTGTTTTTGTTGGGTTTTTTTGTTGTTTGGTTTGGGTTTTTGTGTGTGTGCATGTGTGTGTGTTTGTTGGGGATTGAACACAGGAGCTTAGTCACTGAGCCACATCCCCAGAGTTTTTTATATTTTCTATTTAGAGACAAGGTCTTGCTGCGTTGCTTAGGGACTTACTAAATTGTTCAGGCTGCCTTTGAACTCACGATGCTCCTGCCCCCACCTCCTGAGCCACTGGGATTACAGGTCCCCAGTAGTAAATTGTCAATTTGAAATCCTTCTGTATTTTATCATTACAAACTTCCCTCTTTGTTTACTTTTGCAGCACACCATAAAATTTGAAGTATTTACATTCATTTATGGCATTGTTTTATATCAATTGTAAACTTTTCAAAAAATTTCAGATTTTAAGACCAAAGAATGGTTTTAAAACTGATCATTAAATTATACAGCCTAAAATTAAGTTATAGAGTAATCCTCAAGGAAACACAATCTTATATAATTCCTGAGCTAAACAGGGGTCAGTGCTGCACTTACTAACCACCTCTTATAACATCTTGGTGGAAACTATGTGACCAAACTTTCCCATTAAGAAGAGCTAATTTCTCTTCAGATATTTTACTAGGTTTCTTGCAATCTCTTTCTCATAGCATCGGTTTCATTTAGATGCCATTAATTGCAAGAAAGAGGATGAACACTGGTTGACTACCAAGGCTCACTCTTCACCTCGTACTAGAAATGGGCTGTTGCAGGATTGATCATTTCATAGTGTCACAGAAGCCCTGTAAGTCCCACCTTTCACCATTCATGCTAAAATGGCTTCATTCCTCAGTTTGGAACTTCTGATTATGAAAGGTCTGCTGCAGCTCCCAAAGTGACATTTACTTAAAAATATACACAGAGACTTTGTCATTGCTTTTCATTTTCTATCTCATTTTTCTTATTTTTTTTTCTACTATTTCATCATTTTCCTTTTGACTTCATCATTAATTAGGGAGATAACTTGTTTCCAGGTAGGCTCACAGCACATGCGGCTTTATTTATTTATTTTTCTTTTCTGGATAGTGCATGGCACAGTGCTTCCACAAATATAAAGACTAAGAATAGCAGATGTAAGAGGAAAAACGGATGTTGACTTGGTAAAAAAAAAAAAAACGTGGCAACCATTACATGCTACATGTAAAATAAAAAAAATAGTAAGTGAATTGAAATCACTTCTTAGTGATAAAGAGCAACTTATATTTAAAGAATTATAAAATAACCATTCTTATCAAGTACGAGAGATTATGTGAATTAGCAGAATGAGAATTGAGACAGAAACATACCGAATAAATGAGCACATGAATTATTTAACATCAGATTTTTTATCTATAATTGAGGATTATTAATTTTATCTAGTTATACAGAAGCCTTCAAGGATATACACACCTATGATTATTGGGCTAAACCAGGAACCAGGGTGCACTCACTATGCTGAATATAAAACTAACCGTGATATAATAACCCCTACCAGAGTCTTTAATGATCTACAAGTTTTGCTGAGATCAATAATCTATGCAATTCAGCTTTGTGATTAAGTATATTATAAATAACTGGTTCTCTAAATCAAATTTTTTTTCTTAAGTCCTGTCTTTAGGACAAATGGATTAGTCTGGAATTGTAATTTGACTGAGGGCATGAAGGTGATTAGCACCTGTGCATAAACTGAGAAAGAGAGTCTTTGTGGTCATGGCAGGATGAGCAGTTCTTAGACCATTTTGAATTTAGTTTCCTTTAACAATAGAGTTAAAAAATTCTCTACAACTCTAAAACAGAATGGGTGGATATTCACCTGAAAAACTCATCAAGTACACTCTCTGATGATCCTGGTTACTGCTAACCTCCTCTTCATTTGGCATTAGCTCCATAACTAGCCCAGATGCATGTAACTATGTGGTTATGAATACTTTATGTAAATTCTTTGTAAATCTTAGTTTCCAGATGTGCTAATAGAGATAAATATAGCACTTACTTACATGGGGTTTTGTTAAACATGAATGTACAGTGCCTGATTCATAGTTCTGTAAACTATGACTAATCATTTATATATATGCCAAAAGTGGAAAGAAACTTTTTCCTGTGTTCTTTTTATATACTAATTCTCTAACTAGAGTAATTCTTCCAACTTGAATAGTCTTAAAGAACTTTTGGATATCAATCTCGAAGATAATCATGATATCACTAAGTCATTGTGTTAATATAGCGATGAGTTGGTGGGAGAGAATATCAGTGTATTTTAATTGTGTTTATGCACATTATACACATGTGACTTTCTGTGTCCTACATATAGATATGAATGTGCTAGTATAACAGGAAAATAATAGTTATAAAGTATCACAGATCTTCTACAAATAAATTTACCTAGTGGAATCCTGCTCCCATACAATTTTTTGTTAAATGATATTTATTAATTTCTATTTAGGAGGATAAAATACAAATATGACCTGCTAAAATTGAGATGAAATATTTATTATTCCATGTATACTGAAAAACTGGGAGAACACTTCTAAACTTTCTAAGATTTGCTGTTATAATAAAACAGGAGTTAACTCTCAGTATAAAGAATAATCTTTTGGAATATATTTTTATTACTACATATTAACTTATACAGAATATTAAGTTTCATTGTGGTATATTCATACATGCATAAAACATATTTTGATACTATTTTTTATTAGAACTGCGTGGTTATAAATAGTGTTTGGGTTTATACTGACAAACTTATAAAGCAAATCAAAACTATACTAAGATTTCATCTCCCTTCAGTCCAGGTGGCAAAGATCAAGAATATGGACAAAAAGAAAACTTAACTATAAGGAGTATACTACATATCTATATTTCAATGGTATGAGAAGCTTTAATACTTTTAGTATACTTAAGGTTATGTTTAATTAAATACAAATGAATATTTTTAAGTGTTTTTAGTTAGAAGAAGAAATTTTAAATAAAAAAGATGATATCCAAAGCAATTAAGAGGTATTCCAAGGCTAGTTACATTAACAAATTAATTTATTTCAACAATTATGGTAACTAGGCTAAGCGTCAATAAGAAACATATAACAGTAAATATAAAAATGTTTTTCTAGATTAATACTAAATATTCTCTAAGATGTATTGAAGTGAGAATAAATTAAATTATTCTAGGGTAGGGAATAATTATTGTACAAAGTGAACTGCATGAAGAAAATGTTTCTTTCAAGTTTTAGTTTTACTGCAAATCTAGGCCCACAATTCAGACTATAAGCTAGCTATTTTCAATTCCAAGATATAGATGAATAAATATTAACTGAGGAATTTTTCTCAACTCTGCAATTTCTTCAATAGAACTGATACTATTATTATATAACAAATATTATAGTAAAACCAACCCATTTACTAAATTGCCCATGAGTTTCATTTTATTTCTAAGAGGCTAAGAGTATAATGGTTCCCTCAATTTTATCAATAAAATATATATCTAGGTTAGTGCCTATTTATTAGGTAATAATACCCACACTCACAAGTATCGTTTTGCAAATCATTCCAAAAAGTGTTTAATAATTATTCTTTCATTTTGTTAAGCAGTTCTAACTTAATTATTTTTAACTAAAAGCATGTATTTCCCCAAAATAGTGAGCCATACATACAATATATACATTGTCCGGTATTATTCAGTATGGCACGGGATAATTTTATGGATGCTGATTATCAGTGGGCATAGGAAGACCTAAAACATACCTGAGAAATCTATAATTAGAAGTATTTTCTTTAATCCATTTGTTATGATAAATGCTTATATTTCAATATAGAAATATATGACAATGGAAAGGGTAATTTAATAAAATTGAAAAATCTACTTTTTGTATTAAGTATACACAATTGCAAAATATTCTCTCTCCCTTACAATTATCAGGGAAATTTAATTACCCTGTAAAATCACCTTAGCCCGTTTCCATTCTGAATTTTAAATTCCTAGAAGTCATGGAATCCGTTTTTGTCAGGTTTGCCACACTTCTCTCTTCTCTGTCCTCTTCTTTGAGCACTCAGAAACCACTGTTATAATAATAGAAACCCTGCTCCCTTGTGCATTATTATTTCTTGCCTTTACTGGAAACTTTCTTTTGTTTACTCTTCACTGACCGACTCACCCATTCTCTACACAATGTCTACTTTTTATTGGGCAAAACTCTGTCTTGTTTTTCTCTCTCTCCCTCCTTCCCTCTGCTTCCTCCTCCCCCTCCCTCCTCCTGCTGCTTCCTCTCATCAGTTCCTATGCATTTTCATGTATAATCTTCATGGTCGATGTCCCAACTCTCTTCCATTCCTTTAGGGCAATGTGAGTAGGATCATATGTGCAGAAAATGTCATTGTCATAAATCAGGGAATTACTGAAATTAATAAAATGTCTGTAGACTGGGCATTAAGCCTGCCTTCCTGTTTAGATTTTCTTTATAGTCCGTTAAAATAATATTTAATTATATTATAAAACATGAGGGTTGCTTTTATGTTTTATATTCACTTGTAGGTCATCTTAATAAACTAAGAATATACTGGTCAAGGACATGACTTCTATTTTTCTTTGTAGTCCAAGTAGTAGATACAATATGTGTTGCATTGTACTTACCTGGGTAGCTATGAGTAGATATACTCTTGAAGGAGGAATGACCAGATGAGACAATAGTATTTGACTGAGTCAAATGAGTGTAAATTGAAAGCATGAGGTTAAGAGAGAATTTTTTCACTGAGAAAGAACAATTCTAGAAAAGGTTTAGAAATAGAAGACTATAGGACATGTTAGGGACCATGGTGGCTCATGGAAATAGATAAACAAGGATAAAGAAAGGATGATTTAAATTAAAATAGGACAAAATATAGAAGCCAAATCATCATCTTTTTTAAAAATAAGTGTATATTTAATTTGTATATTTGTGTATATTTAATGCACACAAGATGCATGATGTCATGTGTACATAGAGAAAGTGAAAAGGTTATTATATATTAAGTAATATATCCACCATCTTACATAGTTAACCTTTTTTGTTTGTGGCAAGAGCAGCTAAAATCTACTCATTCAGCATGAATTCCACGTACAAATAATCTTATTACCTGTAGTCCTCATATTATGCTGAAGATCTAAGATTTGTTAATCTACCTATCTACTACTTTGTTCTTATGACTCATTCTCCCCATTTCCCCTACCATTGGCCCTGCCAACCTCTTTATTGTTTGATTTTTTTTTTTTTTTTTTTTTTTTTTTTTTTTTTTTTTGGTTTTGATTCTGCATGATTCTGCATGAGATCATGCAATTCTTTTCTTTCTGGGTTTGACTTAGTTAATTTATCCTAGTGCCTCTGTGCTCATTCACTGTTATGGCAACTGGTGGGATTTCATAATTTTTAGTTCCATTGTTCACATTTTTCTTTACCAATTATTCCATCAATGAGCACATAATGTTGTTTCCATGTCTTAACTGTTGTGCATAGTACTGCAATCGACATTAAAGTGTAGATGTCTTTATAAGGTAGTAATTTCATTTTGGGGGTACATATACCCAAGAAGAAGGTTTGCTGCTTCTGCTTCTAATTTCTCTAGAAACTTCCATACTGCTTTCTATACTGGTTGTACCAATCTACATCTTTACCAACAGTGTACTAGACTTTGCTTTACTCCTCCTAAGTCAACATCTTAATGAAGCCTAGCAACTTCAGTTTTAAAGAAGATAACTTAGGGAGTAGTTGGGAAACATACTTTGGGTAATAGTCAAAGGTGTGTATAGTTCCTGGAGATATGACACTAGTAGACTGATGAATTTAGTACCTTTGAAGAAAAAATAATATGTTTTAGTTTGTACAGTTTCAAGTTTGAGATTAAACTGGGACATTTATGTAATTTCAATTAGGAATTATGAAATATTAACATGTACTTTGAAAAAAATTATGGTGAGTAATTCATTTAATTAACAGAGTCACCAGCTGGGCAAGGTGGTACACACCTGTAATGCCAGAGGCTTGGGAGGGTGAGGCCAGAAGTTGGCGAGTTCAAAGCCAGCCTCAACAAAAAGGCCCTAAGCAGCTCAGTGAGACTCTCTAAAAAAAATACAAAAACAGGGTTAGGGATGTCTCAGTGGTCAAGTGCCCCTGAGATCAAACCCTGGTACCCCTCCCCAAAAAGAGGGTTACCAAAGATTTCCTCCAGTAGTGCTGAGCATTCTAGACATTGGTACACATGAAAAACTTTTTACTATTTATCTATGTATATAATTATTATAGTTATTAATATGTTAATATATGCATTCAAAAATAGTCCCTAAATGTTAGTCCCTATAGTGAACACTGGAAATGTAAATAGTAGTATGACTAGAAACCTGTTAATGAGGACCTGGAAAACAGAGAACCATTAATCTTAAAGACACTCACATTCCCTAACATAATATACCTATTTCAAATCTTACATATTAAGGTGAGAATTTGAGGGTATTGCTATTTATAGAACTACTAAAATTAAATAAAATATATAAAGAATTGTATAGAAAGAATAACAATTAAAAGACAAAGAAAATTTAAGAATACCCCAAAAGTAGTTACAGAATTGAAATTTGTGACTAGTACTTGACTATTTTAAAGAATTTGTTGTTCTGTCTTTGGGAGACTATACTCTGCCTGCATTATAATCTTCATATAAATTTTATTGACTTCAGTACACTTTTCTGACAGAGCTTCCTAGGTCTGGATATTTTTCTTGGCCTTTGCACATGAAATACATCAACAAATTGCCCCCATCATGGCTAAGTGTTGCTCCTTAATCATATTAAGCGATGGAAAGCATATCTGAATGTCATTTGCAGTGTCGTGAACATAACATGCTCCTTTAAGAGGTCAAAGAACATTTAATTTTTAAAATAAATTAATCTTTTAAATGTTCATCATTAATAGAGCTAAAACCATCATAACTAATATAACCACACAAATTGAGATGAGCTAAAAAGGAAAAGAACTTTGACTTAGGTCTGATGTTTCGAGATTAGTATTTCATATTTGTTTTCTGAATTAATGATGGGGCAATTCAATTAACCTTTTGCACATGATGTGTGTTGGTATAAGCGATTTATTATTGCCATCTTTTTCACTTTCAGGATCAAATCCAATGATGATGTTACTTCACAATGGAGAAGAAATTCAAACATGCTAGGTAGATGATTCATTTCCTTATTGTTAATACATAAAAATGTTTTCACAGGAATGCATGTGGGTACAATCTTTGTTAGGTACATCATCGCACAGGGGCACAATTTCAATTTATGTATTGGAATACTTTTTTAGATTATTACAATGTTACTGCACTTTCATTTTTAGTTAATACATAAAAATATAAAAATTGCACATATTGAATTGGGTACTGTTTTAGTCATCTTTGCATTGCTGTGACCAAAAAACCTAATGAGAACAACTTGGAAGAGGAAAACATTTATTTTGACTCGTGGTTTCAGAGGTTCAGCCCATGATCTGCTGTCTCTTTATTTCTGTGCAAGGCAGAACATCATGGTGGAAGGGTGTGACGAGCAGGCAATTCAGGACTTGGCAACCAGGAAGCAAGAACCACTTGCAGGAACAAAATATAAAACCCAAAGGCAAGCTCCCAGAAACCTACTTCCTCCAGCCACCCCCTAACAGCCTAGTTACCATCCAGTTAACCCATATCAGTGACTTAATCCACTGATTAGGTTACAGTTATCATGGCATAATAACGCCACCACCCCTGAGCATATTTATGTTGTCTCATACAATGAGACACCTCATATCTATCTTTTAACAGTACTATACGATGTTTCAATGCACATTAATAAAGTTTAAATGTGGTTAAGTTTATTTGTCTCTTCAAACATTTGACTTTTCCTTATGAGAAAAACTTTAAAAATATTTATTCTAGTTTTTGAAATGTACATTATTGTTATCTAGAGTCACCCTGTTATGCAATAACGCACCAAAATTTCTTACTACTAATTAGAGCTTAATATACATTAATTAACTTTTCATTATCCCCCCGTGTATGGAATACATATTTTAAATACCACAAGGTATTTGATATGCATATTTTAAATATTATAAATTTTCCTTAAAAATGTGATATTACTACTCTTGAGTTTCACTTTAAATTAATTTGTAATTATGAAATAACCATATAGTTGGAGAATCACAGCCTGTATAAGATATTTTTGTGTTTGTATTTGTGTGTGAGTGTGTGTGTGTGTGTGTGTGTGTGTGTGTGTGTTTTGAGGGGAATCATGAACTCTAGCAGACTCTGCAAACTAAATGCTCTCTACAAGCATCTTGATGATCTAGAAAATTGTCACTTTTGCCATCTTGTTAGTATGTTTGTTTTGACATCACTCTCATTTCAAATCTGAATTTGAAACTTTCCCTAAAACCTAAAACTGGGGTTCTGGAAAGAGTTAACATATTAATGCTCATATTGTGATGCTTAGAAATTTCCGGTGGGCTCTGAATACCACTTTAGAGAAGCACTTTTTTTTTCTTTTTTAGCAGCTTTATTGACATATAATTGACATGCCAGACAATTCATCCATTTAAAATGTAAGATGCAATGACTTTAATATTCAGAGTTATGCAACTATCACCACACTCAATTTAAAATATGTTATTGGATATTTCAAGTCAACAATGTAGTACTACTAATGATAGTCACTATGTTGTACATTAGATCCCCAGAAATCATTCATCATATAACTGAAAATTTGTACCCTTTGACAACCATCTCCTTATTTCTCACAATTCCTAGTCCCTGGCAACCACCATTATTTGCTGAGAGAGCCTTAATGTTCTCACCCTCACCAACCCTCTTCCTGCAAAGTCCAAAAACTCAGGAAACTATGTGAGGTGAGGGATGTTCAACGAAGCTGATTTTGGTGATGTATCATAACAATAATAACAACAAAACAGACAGACATTTTCATTGTCCCCGAACAAACCCAATGCTACATAGCTGGCCCACCCATCCCACGCCCAGGAGCCCTAGAAAATCACCATCAACTTTCTCTCCTTGCTAATTTTCCTTTCCTGGACCTTGTATAAATGGAATCATGGAATATGTGGTTTCTTATGTCTGGCTTCTTTCACTTAGCATGATATTGTCAAGGTTCATCCATGTTGCAGGATTTATCAGTACTTCTTTTTTTTTAAATTATGATTTTATTTTTTAATACCAGTTTTAGATTCATAGCAAAAATTGAAAAAAAAGATACATCAATTTGCCATCTGCTCTTCTTCATTTATTTTTATTGTCAAATAATATTTTATATGTGAAGAAACTGAAGCTCAGAGACCTAATGTGATTGGTGAATTAACTTATGGAGCTATATGGCCAATCTCTCTATATCTCTCTGGCTTACGTGACAGAGATTTTATTTCTCTCTTTCTCTCTCTTTTGCTTATGTGACAGAGATTTTATTGCATTGCAGTTCTATAATCAGAAACTCAAAATTGAAATATTTACGGATTTGGTTTCTTCTGTGATCTCTGAAGGATCTGACCCTTGGCTTGTAAATAGCTGTATTTTTCTCTCTTCACATAGTTTTCCTTCTATGATTGTCTCTGTGCACCAATTTTTTATTTCAAAAGGATGCATATTGTTAGTTTAGTGTCCATGCTAATAACTTCCTACTGAATTATTTCAAAAAGAACTTATCTCCAAATCAAGATTTTTCAGGTACTGAGTGTTGTAACATTTATATGTGAATGCATCAGTAGGGTATAATTCAGCAACTGGTGTGCGGTGTTTATGTTTTTGAATCTTGTTTTACTTTATTTATTTGTTTTTTTAATTTTCATATGTCTTTTTTTAGTTATACTTGACAGTGGAACCTATTCTGATTTATTTATACAAGCATGGAATATATCTTTTTCTAATTAGAATCCCAGTCTGGTGAATATATACTATGGTGAGATTTACTGTGGTATATTCATATATGAATGCAGGAAAGTTATGTCCAATTCATTCTACTATCATTCTTATTCCTATTCCCCCTCCCTTCCCTTCATTCCTCTTTGTCTAATCCACTAAACTTCTATTCTTCCCCTCCCCCTTTGTTAGGTATTAGCATCCCCATATCAGAGAGAAAAACCTTTGTTCACTTGGCATGAGAGTCTCCAGATCCATCCATTTACTTTTGAATATCTTAAAACCGTTCTTAAACTGTCATAACACAGCATTGCTTAAAAAGATCCCAAGAGCAATGTTTAAAACAAAGCCTAGTGTATATTATATATAGAATAAATGTTATTTTTCTGTGTTGCCAAATATCACTTAATTAAAGTCCCATTTATTATTCTAGAGAAAACTAAAAAGAAAAAAGATTAAGGACATAGTAATCAAAGGAAATATTTATCTTGTTAGCCTCTGTCATTTTAGGGAAAGCCTGACTAACCTCTTACCTTCCCAAATCACTATACAATACAGATTACATCTCCCCCACTTTTGAGAGTTTTTAGGAGTAATAAGTGCAGTTTTTTCTTAGGCTTCAGAGTTAAATTCAAGACTTTATTTACTAATTTCTTATTGGTGTTGTTAGTATTTCAAGCGTTGGTATAGATACTGAAGATATGTAAATTTTCCAGTAATCCTCAAATTATATCACCCATTTCTTCTATGTCTATATTTAGGATATCTAATTTAACTAACCATCCTTGCAAACATATTTACCTGATGGAGTAACCACCTTGAGAGTTATTTTTTTTTTTTTCACATAAGGGAGTTTATTAAGCAAACAAAGTTTCTCCCTGCAGGGTAAGAGAGAAAATGAGAGGAAAAGAGAAAGGGCACGTACTAGAGAGTGGAAAAGTGAGGAGGAGAGAGAAAGAAAGTGAGTAGGAGAGGGAAAGCAAGTGAAAAGATCGAGAGTTCTTTTTAAAAAATATCTTATTTTTTATTGACAAGTGATTATTGTACTTATTGAGTACACTATCATAATTCAATACATGTAAATAATGTATACAATCAAATTAACATTATTATTTCTATCTCCTTAAACATTTAACATTTCCTTGTGTTGTTAACCTTCAAAATTCTATATAGTTATTTATAAGACATAATAAATTATTGCAAACCACACTCACTTTACAATGCTGTAGTTGTAGAAAATAAAACTTATCCCTCCTATCTAGCTGTATGTTAGTAATTGCAGTTATCTAATTGTTATCCAATTGCTCTCTATCTCACCTCTCTATACTTCCTCACCTCAAGTAGCCAATATTCCATTCACTACTTCTGTGAAATCATGTTTTTCTTTTTTTTTTTTTTTGGCTTTTACATAAGTGAGAAAATATGGT
Organism: Sciurus carolinensis; assembly: GCF_902686445.1. Taxonomy (NCBI): domain Eukaryota; kingdom Metazoa; phylum Chordata; class Mammalia; order Rodentia; family Sciuridae; genus Sciurus; species Sciurus carolinensis. The sequence continues at coordinate 33,497,527 of NC_062220.1, read as the reverse complement.
ATTTGTCTATCAGTGTTTGGATTATTTCACTTAAAATATTGTCCTAGTTCCAGGCATTTTGCCACAAATGACAGGATTTCATTTTTTTTCCATGGGAGAATTATATTCTATTATCTATCTACTGCATTTTCTTTATTCATTCATCAATGGACACCTCAGTGGATTTCAATGAAATTTTTTACAGAAATAGAAAAAATATAATATTAATATCCATATAGAACCACAAAAGATCCCAGACAATAAAAAAAAAACCAGGTATTAGAAGAACAAAGCTGTAGGCATCATAATACCTGACCTTGAAACATACTTCAAAGTTATAATAACCAAAACAGTATTGTATTTCCATAAAAACTGACATAGGGGAATGACACATAATAGAAAACTCAGAAATAAATTCACATGTCTATAGCCAATTGTTCTTCAACTGTGACCTCAAAGACATACATACATTGAAGAGAGTCTTTTCAATAAACAGAGTTCTTTTTATGTGCACAGCTTGATAATTTTAAGCAGAAGAAAGCTTCAGTTAATAAATTATTGAAATTTTAAATTGATGAAATAAAAATTTGCCAAGTGTTATTAAGAAATATTTTATCTGGTAGTTCCATTAAGAAAAATCATCATTAAAGTATCTTCAATATCTTTGAAAGTATAGATATTTAAGTTTACATTTGATCATTGAACTTTGGCAAGAGTAGTCTTGTTACATTCCAATGGATGATTCATTTTTCATTTTCTCTTGACATGATATCAAATTCCATTCAATTTTGTTCTCAATTCTTTAACTTTCCTTTCCTGGCTGATGTGGATTAGCATAGTAGTCTGCTAGAACAAATAGGAAGTTTTTTTAGAATATTAATAATGATCACACTCTTAAATGTTGTTTAACCCTGAACTGTTAAATAACCTTAAGCAATTTTGTCCTTAGTTTATTTTTATTTAATGAATATTTTCTATGAAAAAATATTACCCTGTATAACAGTATAAAAATTCCCTTACATAGAGGAAATAGAATGTTCTAAATTTTAGGGACACATTCAAACAGACTGAAACTTTTTTCTTATATTGCCTATAAGAAGTCAGGATAAATTTATTTCAAATATATCTATTTGCTCCAAAGTCCACATGCCCACACACTAGGAGCCCAAAATAATATGTAGTTTTTCACTCTTTAGTGAGTAACAATTTAACTTTAATATTCTATTGCAAATAATTTCATGGTGTGTTCTATTTCTTAAAGTAATCAAATAGCAACTGAAAAATTTTACTTGCAATGTTTTCAGCCCTAAATTCACAAACTAAAAACACAGAAAACAGACTTAGAAATTCCCACAGAAAAACACAAATGCGTAATTAATTATCTTCAGTGTTCTGAAATTTGAATCTGAAAATCTCCAATAAAAACCTAGGATTCGGGTGATTTTAGAAAAAAATTATAAAGCAAAGTGTTGACCAGAGACAAAGTCTACTTAAACTGTGATTATTAAGGCAGAAAGTAATAATCTCACCTGTTATATAATTTCCTAACAGTTGCTTAATGCCATTTTAATTCAATGACTTTTCTGTATGATACAGTGATAACAGTGTTTACCTCATGGAATTTTAAAATTATGTGAGAAAAAAAACAGCCAGTAAACAAACTGTAACTATAATTATATGTAAAATGAACTCAAAACAAATGAAATGTTAAATGATCCCCATAGGGAAAGTGTATAAAAAATATCAATTAAAACTTTTAGAAAACAAATATACAATGTCAGATTTTAAACGGAGGCTTAAAAAGGAAGATAAATGTCTACTAAAAGGTTTATGCATTTGAATATAGGTAAAAATAATTATATTTAAAGAATAGAAGGAAAAATAATTGATAATATAAACAGAGCTTCAAGTACCTGTGGGATGATAAATAAATATATATATAAACTATTATAAAGGTAATTACAGACCAGAGAGAGAGAATAAGGAAGAGAAGTATCTAGAAAAATATATTAAAAATTCTAAACTAGATAAAATACATAAAATTACATGTTTAATTCTTTCTGATAAATACAAAGATAATCATATGGAAACATGTTACAGACTTATTGCTTAGACTAAAGAGAAAGGAAAATCTTGAATGCTCCCAAAGGTAATTGGACCATTACATATAGAAAATATCATTTGAATACTACAGAATACTTAGCAGTTATTAGAAGCTTATTGAAGTAAAAAAATTATGTTAATTTCAAATTATTGAGTAAAGTTTTTAAAAAAATGTTAATTTCAGATTCTGTATTGAGTGAAATTAACTTAAATAAATATAAATAAATTCCACATTAATGAAAGCTAGGAGAATTCTTTACCAGTTTTTCTATACTCCAAGAAATACTAAAGAAAAGGGTTGCTATCCTCAGGACATGTACAGAAATCTAATGGTTTAATTACAAAAACATGAACAACCCAATAGAAGTGGGCACAAACTTGTATGTATTTCATGAACATAAACACTCAAATTAAAAATTAGCACATGAAAAATGTTACACATTTTTAGTAATCAGGGAATGCACATTGAAGCAACTATAATTTGTTTATACCACAAATTTGGAAACTATTCTGTAAGTTTCTCATAAATATAGGTGTAAATCTACTATATGGCCCCCAAATTCTACTTCTCTTTATTTATACAAGAGTTATAAAAATTTATGATTATAAAAATTTTGCATAAGAACTATCACAGTTTCTCTCCCCCTGCCCCATGCCTTTGGAATGGTGAGAACCTTCAAATACTTTCCATGTCCGTCCAAAGGAGAATGGATTAAAAATGATGCTATGTCTACGTAATGGAATTCTATTAAGCAATAAAAATTATGATTTGGTAAAATACACATAATATGAATCATCTAAGTTAAAATGTCTTAATATATTATTTCTGATCTAATTTGTATAAAATTATAGAATATAATAATCCATTAAAGAAAATACTAGAACAGTGTTGCCCCTGGAGAGATGAGAAAAGGCAATGATTGGAAAATGGAATAAGCTCTCTAGGGTAGGGGTAATCATAAGTATTTTGATTGTGGCTGGTTGTTTAAATGCAAGATTTTTTTTAATTTTTGAATTTTGGGGTGCTAAGGATCTAACTCAGGGGCTCTTTACACTGAGCCACTTCCCCAGCACCCCCATCTTTTTTTTTTTTTTTTTTTGGAAACAGGTTCTCACTAAATTCCTGAGGGTCTAAGTTACTGAGGCAGGCCTTGAACTTAGAACCCTCCTGTCTCAACCTCCCAAGTCCTGGGATTACAGGCATGTGCCACCACACCTGGAACATGCAAGAATTTTTGAAAATGTGGACAAAATACTGCTACATTTTATTGTATACAAATATCACATCAAAAGAAAAACTACAAAAAATTAGTTCTAGTTAAAATTATTCAGACAGAAACATTCGTGGATACATAACATTTTCAATTCTCATTTTTATTATCCAACTTTCCTATATTATTTTTCTAAGCGGTTAATTTTTCTTTGTAACCCACGTCCACTCTAGAGTTCAGTTTTATAAGTTTGCAGTGATGCAGTCTTTAATCTTCAACCTTTTCAGGATAAAGAACCATTGAAGCATGATGAAGACTAATTTTATTGCCCTAAAGATTCCCAGTGCTCTGTTATTTGTCTCTTCTTTCCCCTTATTATTTCTACTTGTTCCATTTCTAGAATACTACATAGTCGGAACATTCCATATGTAGTCATATCAGACTGGCTTTTTTCACTTGGTTAATTGCATTTATGTTTCCTCCATGTTTCTTCAGGGCCTTTCAGCACAGTTTGGGAGATATTTTTCCCCTAAATAATGTTCCCTTGTATGGGTATTCTTCAATGGGCTATCCATTAACTAATGTACCCCCAAAGTGTGTGGATTAAAGACTTGGTTTCTAATACAGTGATGTTCAAATATGGAGTTTTGGAAAGAGATTGGAATAGGAGGACTCTCACTTTATCAATGAGCTAACCCACTGATGGGTTCATAATTTAATGGACTATGGGAGCTGGTGGAATCTGTAGATTCCTTATTGGAGGAAATAGGTCACTGGGGGGAATACAATGAAAAGGAATATCTTGTCCCTGGTCCATTCCTCACTCTCTATCTCTCTGCTTCCTTGCTGCCATGAAGTGAGAAGCCTTTCTCCACCACACCTTTCCACCATGATGTTCTGCCTCACTGTAGACCTTAAAGCAATGGAGTCAGCTGACCATGGACTGAAACATCCAAAACTCTGAACCAAAAACTTTCCTCTTTTCTGTATATTTTCTCAAGTATTTTCCCACAATAGTAAAACACAAGGTTTCGCAGGTTAAAATGTCTTCTACTGTCCTTGTTTTTGTCTCATCTTTTTGATTAAATTTTCTTATAGATTTTTTTGGTATTCTTTTTAGACATACATGACTGCAAAGTGTATTTTGATATGTTATACATATGTGGAATATAACATTCTAATTAGGATCCTATTCTTCTGGTTGAACACAATGTGGAATTTTCACTGGTAGTATTTTCACTTATGAATATAGGAAAGTTATGTCTGATTCATTCTACTGTCTTTCACTTCATTCACCTTTGTCTAATCCAGTGAACTTCTTCCCCACCCCCATTCGTTGTATGTTAGCATCCACATCAGAGAGGACCTTTGACCATCGATTTTTGGGGATTGGCTTATTTTATTTAGCATGATAGTATCCAGATACTTCCATATACCAGCAAAAGTCATAAAATCATTATTTTTTTTATAGCTGAGTAACATTCCACTGTGTCTATATACACCACATTTTCTGTATTGATTCATCCAGTGAAAGGTCCTTAGTTTGGTTCCATAGCTTAGCTATTGTGAACTGAACTGCTACAAACATTGATGTGACTGCATCACTGTGTACACTGATTTTAAATACTTCGGGTTAGGTCTGAGGTTTTAATGTTTTTTTTAGCTCTAACCCCATTATTGCACCATACCCCTAATGATGTGATGGTATGTGTGGGGTCAGTGAAAGTGTTCTGTAATCGCACGATTAGGTCTTAGTCTTTTAGTGAGCCTGAGTTGAATATATTCTTTCCCTGAAATCAGTTAGGCTTTGAGAATTCCCAGTTTGTTGCTTCTGACAAAATACCTTTACTCAAACTATGCCTTGCTATGGAGAACAAAGAACTCTTGGTTTATTTCAAATGACTAACTTTGCCCTCTACCTGATAGATGCACAAGGGGATATTTCTCAGATTTTCTCTTTGAGAACCTGATAGAGCTCCTGGAAGTAAAATTAATGAAGCTTTGAGTTATACTCTGCCCCCAAAGACTAGAATCCCTCAGTCTGTCTAGCTAGTCCATACTGTTTCCAGTCTTCTGTCAATTATAAAGTTTTCTTGCCAGTATCACCTTCGTCTGTGGTCTTCAGCTCCTGGCAAGTTGTGATTCTTTGTACCTACCTCTCATTGTAATTTGCAGTGCAGAAGTTACTGTGTGGTCTCAGTTACCTAACCATCAGAGAATTTGTGATTGCCTATTTGTGTTACCTTTTTCTTGTCATGAGATTTCCAAGTTAGAAAACCCTAAGTATTATCTTAATATTTAACAATTCAAAAAAATTATACAATCCACAGAATCATTTACCAAAGTACTACTCTGATTAGTATATTGATATGATCTGCTTCAGTATGCTAGAACTTAAAAGGCAACTGGTCTGTGACATCTGGGACAACATAAAATACTTTTTTTCTTTATCTTGAACAATTGATTCTTTCACTACAATTCATCATCCATAGAGGACAAATTTGTGAATATTCTGTGCTCATTATCAAATAAATTAATGAACTATTTATCTTGATTTTTAATTTTAACATTAACATTTAGCATTAATAAAAATGTTGGAATGTCTTAACCATGTTTCTGAAAGACTTTGATTGAATTCTGGTTGGCTGTATAGACTTATTTAATAAAATATTGAAGTGAGAACCTATGGAACCCAGGAGGAGAATTGGAGAGGTTATAACAAACAATTGATTGACTGTTAATACTGTCATGATACAACTGATGGGTTTCTTGCACTCCACAATGTGTACTTTTGCAAATGCTCCACAGGTCTGATGCCTGTAGCAATAAGCAATTTAACCATCAGCTTGGAAACAACTTTTGAATTTAGTTGGAGGTTAATTCTCTACTCCATTGGCTCCCCAAAATGGACAAACAGTAATTGATTTTAATAGCACTCACAAAGTACCTTAACCTATTGAATAATGAAGTAGCACTCAAAGAGACATCCCCTGGAAAATTAAGTGGATATCAATCAGTTGTCATTAAGAGTTTATGCTTATATGCTTAATCTTCATCTACCTTTAATAGTGTGCTGCTCCAGGGAAACTATAAATTCTAAAATATCAAAATATTTTATATATTCTAGTGTATATTCACTTATCACTTAAACAAAATGCCCTGAATAGGTCCTGGAATTCTTAAAAATACTCAAAAACACATGTCATGATTAGGTGAATAAAATAACAAACTTACTATATCTGATCATCATTTATGTGGATGTACAGTATTGAATCCACTAAGTGCAGTGTGGTGGACAGAATAACCATCTCTGTCCCATTCCTGTAAGACAGTCACCTTTAATCTCCTGAAACTTACTTGACAGAAGGGATTTTGCAGGTGTGATTGGTTAGAAATCTTGAAATGGGAAAGTTATCTGGCATTATCGAAGCAAGCCCAATATGATCACAAGGGTCCTTGTTAAATGATAGAAAGAGGCAAACAGATTGAGTTTGAAAGAGAGTTGGGAATGAAGCACTTAGCTTTGAAAATGGAGGAAAGAACCATAATCTGAGGAAGGCAGGTGGTTTCCGAAAGTTGAAAAAGCAAGAGAGCTAATTTTCTTCTCGAGTCTACAGAAGGAACACAGCTCTGTCAACATCTTAGAGGGCCCTGGGTTCGATCCCCAGCACCAAAAAAAAAAAAAAAAAAAAAAAACATCTTAATATGAATCAGTGAGAACTCCAGAGCTATAAGACATATTTATGTTGCATTAAGTCATTAAGTTTGCGGTATTTTGTCAAAAGACTGCGAGAAGGCTCTGAGCAACAGTGGCAGCTTCAAGGCTAGACAGCTGTTTCCTGGGCAAGGTGCAGGTCCAGTGCCCATAGTCTTCAGTGACCTCTGCTCCAGCAAGACCTGCCCCTTGACCACCCCTGCCACCTCTTTGGAGAATTTTGAGAAGCTACACAAGATTTTCTGTTGCCTTTATGAAGACCAATGAGGGGCCCTAGAGCAAATGCTTTGGTTGGGCCAAGACAACAGAGAAGTAGTTTATCTAAGATTTTGATAAAAAGAGCCAAGAAGCAAATGAAGCACTGCAGAGATGAAGGAAGAGCTGCAGTATGCATGCCTATCTTTCTGTAATGCCAGGGTTTTTAATGTGTAAAACCAACAGAAGGACCTTGGCAATTTCTGTTAGGAAGTGAGCAGCACACCTTTGACAGCCACACCCTGGGACCAAGCAGATGTGAAGTATAGCACCTACACATCAGAGAATGAGCATATGAATTGGCTCCAGTCACAAATGACATTGATTCTGTAAGGCACTGAAAGTCTAAACTGGTTACCCAAAGTATTGAGCATTCTCATTGGATTGGCTCAGAGACTAACTACATTGGCTCAGAAATCATAGAAGAGCTGGGAGAGCAAGGAAACTGATTGGAACATACCAAAATGGACTAGGAAATACATGAGAAAACTTGAGCAAAAGTAGAAAGATTCTCTATCCAACGTCCAGAAAAGTAACAACCATTAAGCTGCCACTTTCCATCATCATCTTATTTGAACTAGCCATCCTGGGAGGCCTGGTTTATTACAAATTCTTTTGCAAGCATTGAAGATACTATAAGGAAGGGTTTGTAGACCAGAACCTTGATGCTGTGAACCACTATCGTTAGGGCATGCAATGAGCATGCTGCTGCTGTGGACTAGCTTTATAGCCAGACTGCAAGGAGGAAGGGAAGCCAGAAAGACCACATAAATGTGAAAGAACAGTAACAAGACCAGTATGATATACCAAGGTAATAAATGCTGTTGGTTACTTCTACCAATTTACATAGTACCATAACATAATAACACTTCATGAACCACATACACAAAAATACATTTACAGTAGTATTCATGGTTACAAGAATGCAGAGAAGAAATTTTACAATTGTAAAATTATGTAGATGTTCTCGTTAAGGTAATATTAATCCAGACAACCAATTAATATCTGTTCCCTGAAAGGTCCTCTGCAATGCCCATTGTGAAAGGTGCCAGTGCACAAGTTTTCCTACATTTGCACGTGTTCCTCATATTCTGGTTCATCTGGTGAACTGGGAGTAGAGAATTGTTCAAAGATAACTTGCCCTCCTTCCCTTGTCTGACCAAACTTGAAGCAATCACACCCATTGTCAGGATAGCCTTAGCCTTCACCCTTTCATCTACAGCGGCCAAGTGAGGATTAACTTCAACAAGAGCCAATGCTGACAGCAACCCTGGAAGAACATGATATGACCATACCCTAGAAAAACCCCTAGCTGCTCATTTCACTGAGTTTTCCCCCCAGGACAGGAAGGACCAGCCCAGGTAAAAACAGGAGCCCCACTTTCCACTATAAAATTATCTGTTATGGGAAAACCCCTTGCACCTCATTTTCTTGCCATGAATTTAAGTTAAAACACAGAGTACTGAAGGACTGAAAGAAACCCTAAGGTAATAAAATAAATTCATCCCAGTTCAATTAACATAATAGGCCTAGCTGTCAGGCTTTCTGATGCTATATCTGGTTTTTGTTGTTGCTACTGTTTTGGGTGTTCTGAGGATTGAACCTAGAGACCTCTGCTTCCTTAGCATCTGCTGTGGCAATGAGCTACATCCCCAACTCCGTAACTCTTAAAGCATCACACCCTAGGCCCTAAAATGTGCTTATATTCTTATCCCTTGGTGCCTGAGTTCTGAGGAAGTTCCACACATTTTTTGTGTCTCTCAGCAGACTGGCCCAACATCTTGCCCTTGGCAAAAGGAAGATGCAGTCATATGTTATTTAATTTGGACTCCAGTGGCCTTCCCTAAGGATTTGAGACTGATGCCCACAGTAGTTAGCTGTTGTCCCTGAAGCTGCAGCTGCTCCTGGGCAGTCAGCGGAGGGGCCTAACCTCTGCTCCTCCTCAAGGAAACAGAAAAGTTCCAGTACATTCTGAAAGCTGACCCAATGGTGCCTTCTTCATCTGGGGCGTCTCGGGACAGAACTCTCTCTTATAGATAGCATTCCCATTTCTTTTCCATCCATTTTCTGAGTTCCTTTACCCCTCACTGCCAGTTCTCTAGATCAACTAAGTACGGCCTGAGTGAGGGGGACTGGTGGCCTGCAGGATCTGAGTTGCACCAGCACAGGCCCCGCTGTCAGGAGCCAAAGGTCACGACCCACCTGATTGTTAACTCAGTTTCACTGACTGAGCTCCATGATTCAACCTGGAAATATTAACGGTATGAGAAATTTAAGAAATAGGACAAAACACGAAACTTATAAGTCAAACAGCGGGCTGTGACGGGGACCAGTTCTGATGGAGACTGGGTCCCAAGCCTCAAAATGGAGTCCGCGGGATTTACTTTCCTGGGTGGGAACACTGCTGGAATTCAGGGAGAAGAAGCTCCTAAGGAAACAGGAAGAAGATGGCAGATACAACTCACTTAGAGCCACCTCCTCTGCCTCTGGGCAGCGAGCTAAGGCGGGGTGCCAGGCTAATCTGGACACTCTCCAGGCAGTTCCCAGAAAAGCAGCCTCCCTGCTCCAACCAACCCAGAATTCATGCGTGGCCTCCAACGCTCAGCAGCGTTCCTTTGGCCTAGAGGCAAAGGAGAAGCCTACACAGAAATGTCCCCATACTCCCTCTACATGACTCACTTCTCTAGAACAAGCTTCTTAATTGGTTATTCTGGCTAAAGTTAATCTGCCTCTTCAGGAATCATCTGAATAAGCTGGTATTCAGGGAGGGGAGGGGAGGGAGGAGAAGCACACACGGAATAAAAAATTCTAGGACACTTTTTATAATGAGGGCAAAACAATGAATTATTGTTGAGTTACTGTTATATGCTAACCAGTATGTCTAGTAAACTGGATGCATAATTTAACAAATTACCAAATCGTTCTCTGTAGATTTGGTGGTTATCTCCATGTTACAGATGTCAGCACAGTGACTTTGAGAATCTACATCACTTACCTGGACAGATGTAGTAAGGCTGGAGCCAGAATTCTAACAACAGCATCCATGTATGGAAGACTGCTCTGAACCACTGAATATACTTTCTTTGTCTATAAAGTATTTTAACAGAGAGCAGGACAGTAAGCTAATATTGTCTTGCTCTCTCAAAGGTACTTGTTGGAATCAAATCCAACTTCATTTTATTAAGACTGCTACAACAGTAAAAAAAAAAAAAAAAAAAAAAGGAATAATAAGACAATCTTAAGCCTTTTATTCCCAAGCACTAGAATAGGAATTATGAAGGCCACAAATGCAAAAGACAGAGATTATTCCTTCTTGGGGAATTTTATAATGTACTTGAAAATAATGCAATTTGGAATATTTAGATGAACTTTTCTATCTTTAATTAAACTCATTTCTCGAATACTAGCCAAATTCACCTTTACACGTTGGAAGAAGAAATGATATAATATTTTTTGCAAAGCATCCAAACAGTGAGGAGAAATGTTAATGTAATCTATGTTAAACTCTCCAAGCTCTCTCGTCTCACCTGGTTCAGAGGTTTATGCTAATGTCTCCTCATATCTTTCAACTCCTTTTAACTATTTACCTCCCCAATTTTTCACATTATGAAAGTTTGTATCTGTGAAGTAGGAAAACCATGGGAGCCAAATGTACCTGGGAATAAACCCTGCATGTAGTGTTTCAGAAAATTATTTGCTTCATTGGTAAAATGGATATAAAAATGCTTACTTTATGATTGGTATCTAGTATAGATGATGTAATGGGCATAACGCACATATGACAGTGTCAGAAACTCAATAAGTGGAGATACTAGTATTTTGTATTTCGCATTTTTAAAGCTAATCATTAGTATCAATTTCTGTTTTATCTCAGACTAGAGGGTTTGTGTGGTACAATTTTGATCACGTTTTTGCATTTCAACTAGAGTTTGTCTAATTAAAATTCCACCTTATTCTTAGTTTTTGAAAATTTCTGTGCAAGAAAGGAGGCTTCCCTTTCTTTTTCCTCATAACTCTCTGAATTATGTTTGATATAGTTGTAGGTCAAGTACATACATGGTCCTCAGAGGCAGGAGAGAGTTGCTAATAAATAGGTCTAATAACTAGAGTAATTGCTCCTATTTACTATTGCTTTACTGGGAGGCTATTATTATTGTCTCCAAACTCTGTTAGAGCTGTTTAAATAGTGAAATATTGTCAAAATAGGTTTTTACTAACAATTTTTCTTTCAATAATTGGAGCTTCTGCATGAACTTTGTTTGGTTTTCTTTTGTTAGGTGTCTCATAGTTGTTGGAGGTCTTTCAGAGATGCTTCAGAGAACTGAATATAATTTTCTTGCCTCCCTTGACAACCTCTTAATATGAGTTGTTGGTTTTCAAATATAATACCAAGAAAACTTTCTCTAATAACAGATTCTAATACAATTCTTAATAGTATTCTCACTTTCATATTATCTTCCTGAGATGCTTGGAAAGGTATTTTTATCATATGTTGTCTGTCTTTTTTTTATAATTTTAGCAAAAATGCTGCTGTTTCAGTTCAACTTTGCTACTTTCTGCATATTGAAGTTGATTTTTCCTATGGTGAACAGTCTTGTTCTTAATATCAATTTAATAAAATATTTTACTGAATAAATAATTAATCAAAATATAGTAAGAATATCTAAAATAGCCTTAGAAATGGTTCCCAAATTTGGTCCACTTTATACTTCCTCTGATTACTGTAAAATTCTAATTTATAGTTTCCCATCAGCAGAAACAATCCATCTCTTCTATTTGACTTAACTGCATTTACTGAAAGACCTTCTCTGTGTTTCTGGATCTCAAAAACCAGAAAGCATTATCTGTATTAACATTTTTAATACTTCAAGATTCGGGTAATAGGAAGGTAGATGGTGTTAGAAGAAGGCAAACTGTTGTCATATATTTACTTTTCATTTATTATTAAATAGTGTATACCATAAATAGTGATGCTTTCTTAGTGTGAGATGTTTTTCAGGATGTAAAGTTGCCAAAATTTAAAAAATATTAATTAATTAATAAATAGTGAATATTTACATCAAGTTGTGAAGAGATACTAAAAAAGTAGAATACAAGAATTCAGTTAATATGGGTTGGAGATATAGCTTAGTGGTAGAGGCTTGCCTACCATGTGCAAAACCCTGGTTTCAATTCCCACTACAGAAGCAAAGTAATATATTCATAAAACAACCTTTATCCAGTGTGTTCAGAAACAATATTACTATACTATGTGATGTATTTTATTAGTGATAATACTGATGTAAATTAAGGTCAATACAATCTTGTTTGTTTTATAGATGTGAGAAGAGATAAAGATATGATAATATCTTAGAGTGTTAGATGGTAAAAATGGAGTGATTGCTATTATTGTGAATGCATTCAATATCTTACGGAGGTTAAGTGTGATTCAGGAAAAAAGTGCCTGGACAAAATGTTTTGTAATGAGCATTTTTTTAATTACTGGTATGACCTATTCCCCATATATAGACATAAATTAAATTACTTTCAGAGTACCAAGGAAAATTTCACTGAACCATTTATTTCCCTATCTGCATAAGATAGAATCGGATTCCTTCAAAATCCTCATTTCAAATTACTTCTTAATCTCTCAGGAGTATATTACACACATAATCTCATATCCCTTTTCTTCTGTCTTCCTTATTAACTTCTGCCTCAGAAAACTCTTGAAATAGTATTTTGCTCCTGCTGCCAGTATCCTCAACTGTAACAAAGCCAGGTTTTGATAAAAGTCCTTCTGTCCCTTGCTGTCAAGTTTTCCATCATGCTCTCATCCCATTAGAAGTGGCCAGAATGCTCCTTTCTTTACTGTCTCATGCTTATTACTTGGACACCAAGAAAGTGCTGGTTGTGTTTCCCTGAGTTCTTCATGAAAATGATTGCTTTCTTTTCTTTATGCAGACTTTACTTTTAGATTCTCTCCAGGTGATGTAGTCATGAGGTTATGGTGACCAGTGAGTATTGACTCCATAAGACAAGCCACACACTGGCTTCCGGAACTTCAAATAAACTTCCTCCTTGCAAAATCTTATCTATTTCAACAATAAACCCTCACATCTCTTAGAGTCAGAGATGACAGACAAGTTAGGCTATATTTGTACTGAGAATTCATTGAAAGGAAAAATCATAAATAATTTTTAAAGTTATCCTGTATGGATCATGTATAAAGGAAATTTATAAAAGAAGAATTCTCACACAGGGTTTTTATATCTTTTGCTTGTAATTTTAATATTTTTTGAAATAAGCTTTTAAATGAAAGAGAAGTCAGTGGTTCTCATCTCCATTGCCATATATGGTGGACTTAAATTAATTTACTCTTAAATGCAGTCTTTTAAATAAGAAGATAATTTTGTTTCCCCTAGCAGCAATGAATTTATGAAAGTAAGCTCAAAATCAGAAGTATTATTGTTTGTATATTTACTACATTTTTATGTAGATGGAATTAGACTCTATTTCAAATAAAATTACATTTTCTTTAATAATTCAAAGTATGCCAGTAAACTCAATAAATTTTGTGAAAACTGTTACTTCTCATTTAAAGAGTATGGTATGACGTCTCTAAAACACTGTTTTATTCTTTTTACAGTTTTTGAACTAATAGTATAGAGTCAATGTTTGTCTATTGACATAATAATTGAAGGATATCTTTACAGGTTTTGTTATATGAAAAATAGCCATTTTTTTTCAGTTTCGTGTGGTATATAGGATCATCCTAGTAGGTGATTGTAAACACAGATAGATAGCTATATCTATCTCAATATCAACATAATATAGGTCTTCTATTCTAGTAACTATAGTGGCCACTCAGACTGTGCCAAAAAATAGTCAAGTAATTACTATCTCTACTTATTTTGGAATTTAAACAATGAGAATAGTATTAATGTGATTTTTTTTATAAATAATAAATGCTTGATGAGTTTAACTTGGTCTAATTGGATGACACACTTCAAGGCAATGGGCTGTAATTTTACCTGAATTCTTTTCAGATTATGGGCAAAGAGTTTTTAGCAGAATCTCTCTCAGGAAAATACAGAGCTTTCACATGTGTTGACATGTAATATTTTTAGGAATTGCTCTTAAGAACAAATCTTAGTAATAAGGCTGCATTGTATTCCATGTTTTCAGAATCTTGATTCTAATGAATCCTCATTCTCATTGTACTTTTATAGGATGAAAGGAATTTTAGGAAGACTAACTAAATATCTGTGTCTTCCAGTTGACATTTTGACATGAGATTTTAAAGACCATTCATACTGATTTGAATATCTAAAATGTCACCTGTTGAGAAGCTTTATTTTTTGCCTTTTAGTTCAAGTGTGAAAGGAAAATTTTAGAAAAAACACTATTTATTTATTTTAAATACTAAACTAATATGTTTGTTCAGATCATTGTATTTTTTAAGGACCATGATTCATTAAGAAAAAATAGTATGGCTATTTCGTGCTGAGATTATTTCTCAAGATTATTTCCCAAGCCTTTCTAAAAAGTAAGATCTTCTTTCCTTTTTTTTTTATTTCCCTGTTTATCCATGACTAATAAATTGTTTTTGTTTTCTTTAATCTATCTTGAAAACTTTCTGAACTCAACATGGCCAATTAGTTCTAAGAGAGTAGGGTCACTAGGTGTCTTGCACTGGACCCATTCTAAACTTTTACATACAGCTCTTAACAGCCTGATAAACACATTTCTTTCTCTATTTAGTCTGAAGGCTGGAAAAGAAACACTGCAGATTTATCTTCACACTCCTTATTTTGCTGACCTAAATTCAATTCTCTGTTTTTGCCTCATTGTTATTACATGAAACTTTTTTCATGGAAATTGCTGTTGTGTAGAGTTATGTTTAAATGATTAAAACATAGTTTTACCTTGTCAAAATAACTTTGAAATATACTTTATAAGCATACAATAGTTTGATGAATATTAATTCCAAATCAGTGAAAACTATCATAAATCAAAATAAAATTCAGCATCTTAGTTATGTATTCCTTTATTTCTTGTTTTAATCAGAGGCAATGAATAAATGAACAAACTGAGCCTCCACCTGTAGCCAGCAATTATGTGACTTAAAAAGGTGGTGAGAGTCAGGCCTAGTCACCCCCAAGATTACCCTGAGCCCTGAAAGACTAGCAGGTGCTTACACTACACACCCACCTAGCATCAACAGGCAGAGGTTATTCGAAGTGGGCTATTGATTCTCTGCTTCTGTCCCTGCTCTCCCCTGGTTCAGCAATGACCACTGGGGAGTTGAGGTTACACCTCCACTCACAAGTAATTATAAGGTGATGCTCCACTTTTGCAAGGAAGGTGTTATCAGGGCTGGGAATCTCAATTCCAAGCTTGCATATCTTCAATGATGCTGTGTGAATCCGTATGAGTAAAGAGGGGCTCACGTGAGATACTGACCATCTTCTCCCATCTGGGTTCATGCTGCACCTACAAAACGTTCTTCTCTTTAAAGAGAAGTTTCACAATATAATATCCAAACCTCTGTAATACAACAGAAAATCATGGCTGATACAAAAAACCAGAGGAATCACAATTTACATACGCAAGGAAAAGAAAGTATGCCAGTTCCTATAGTCAGATGTTGGAATTAACCACCATGATTTCAAAGAAGACAATTATAAAAAGTTTCAAATAGTAATGACACATTTGTTTAAAGAGCAAAAATCTTAGCAAAGAAATAAAAATCATAGAAACAGTCAAATGGAAATTAGGTAACTGAAAAATAAGATAAAACAATTAAAATTGTGATGAATTTGTCCGATAGTACAAGGAGGATAAAAGATAGTATAATTGGTGAGTTTGAGGACTGACTAGTGCAATTTACCCTCAGAGAATATAAGCTGAAAAATAATGAGTCTCAGGGAACTGTGGGATAATAAAGAAAAAAAAAAACTTAACATTGATATCATGGAGGAAGATTATATAAATCTCAAACTATGAATTTTATCGATGGCAATGAGAGACTGAAAATAATAGGAAATAAGAGCTAGAACTTCCAAATTTTGTAGAAAGACATACATAAATAAAGAAACTGAGTAAATCGCTTATGGGATAATTCAAAAGAGACCTACCCCCCAAAAAAAACATTATAATTGAACTTCTGAAAACTTAATATAGGAAAAATAATCTTGAAAACTTAATATAGGAAAAATAATCTTGAAAGCAGACAGAAGTAAACAGTGTATTATCCATGGAGGACTGTGTACTGACTGCAGATTTCCACTTAGTGTGAAAGCCAGAAGAGGTGGTATAGCATCAAATACCTAAGGAAAAGCCTTCTCTGCAGCGAGCTGTATAGATGATGAACCGCTTTTAAGGAATTAAAAAGAAATAGGAACATTTACAGATAAATAAGAAATAAAAGACGTTGTCAGCAATCAAAGAAAAACTGAAGACTTTTTAAAGAATTATTTTTTAAAAAATTTAAGAAGTGGGTTAAACAATATTTAAAATCCGAAGGAAAAATGATGCCAGAAAAAGGCTTAGAAATGCAGAACTGAAAGGCATGTGGATGATATAATTAATATGCTTCCTTCTCCTGGGTTTCTTAAACCATACTTACAGATTAAAGCAAATATTACATCACCATATGTTAGAGTTCTTTTTAAGATAGAGCAGATATTTGCCAGTAATATTTCAAAAGAAGGGTCTAATTGATTAAGCAGAAGTAAGCTTTCTATACTACACTCAAGGTAGTAAAATGCCCATATTAATAGACAATAATATAAAAACATGATGCATGTTATATTCACTGAATATTACATATCAAGCATATAAATGTATTTTTCAACTACATGTGAAGCTGAATAATGACATAAAATTAGTGATATAAATAGCCATAATCACAGTAGGAATATAGTACATCTATACCATCACAAGAAGAAAAAAGACATGAAGTATGAAGAAGTAGCTTCAGAGTTCTTTAAAAATTATACATTTGTAAATGATTCAAAGGTGGAAATTTAAGCCAGCTAAAATTATCTTATGAATTCCAATAGATTTCTTAACTTGGTTATCAATATGATCTGTTATTTATTCAGAACATCAGCAATAGGTAGCTCATACAATAACATAATGACGGCATAACTCCATGTCGACAGATTTTTCTGTCCTCAAATACTTTAAAATGATCATTTCATTGTCTTCTTGTTTAGTTATAATATGCCAAGTCCCATTGGTTATACTTCTCTTTATTCCTTAAAAGTAAGGGGATAAACCACTGAGCCACATCCCCAGGTCTTTTTCTTTTTCTTTTTTTTTTTTTTTTTGAGACAGATCTAAAGTGCTAACGTGCTCAGGGCCTTGATAATTTGCTGAAGCTGACTTTGAACTCAAGATCCTCCTGCCTCAACCTCCCAAGCACCTGGGATGACAGGCGTTTTTTTCTGGATACTTTAAGATCTCTTTGCCCATGGTTTTCCATAATTTTATTTTAACATATCTTGGTGTGGTTTCTATGAATGTATCTTGCTTATTGTTCACCGAACTTATTTATCTATGGGTTTATATTCTTCATTAAGTCTGGAATTCTTTTGAAAATTATGTATGTAAATATCTCTTCTATCTCTTCGTACGGGATTTAAATTACAGTTAATAAACTATTTGCTATTTTACCACAGGTGACTGAGTCTTATTTTTATCCTATTTCTATAGCCTCCTCCCATTTAATATTTTAATTTGGAAAGCTCGTATTACCCCCTTCAGTTCAAAGATACTTTTTCCTTATGTTGATCAATTTGCTAACTCACTATTAAGCCTGTCCAGGAACTTTCTCACTTCAGCTCTTACTTTTTAAGGTCTGGAAATTCCTTGCTTTTACTTTATGTCTGTTTTCATTATAGTTATGCTTTCCTATCAATTCTTGAATATGTTTATAATACATATGTGATAGTTTTTGAGTAATATTTCCAACCTTTCTTCTTTTGGGTTCTGTTTCTACTATTTATGTTTCCTCATTTTTGTATGTTAGTATTTATTGCTGCTTTAAATATCTACTAATATTTTATTGTGCACTGGGCATTTTGAGTTCTAAACTGTGTCTTCATGTGTGCAAAGTGTGTGTGTGTGTGTGTGTGTGTGTGTTGTGTTGTTATCTTTCAACAATATTTTTAGGTAGTTTTTGCATAAACTTGAATTCTTCAGGCATTCTTTTACTTTTATTTATGTATTTATTTATTTACCACAGTGTTGGAGATTGAACCCAGGGCCTAATGCTTGCTAGGAAAGTCCTGCAGGCCTTCTTCTCCACAGTACAGAAAGGATAGTTTCCACACACAAAACAGATAAAATTCCCTGTGGTATATTTATATACGCATATAATGTGACTTTGTTAAGTTCATTCTGCATTTTCTCCCCATTCTCTTTCCCATCCCTCCTCCCTCCTTCTCCATCTCCTCATACTCCACTGATATTTCATAAGACTTTATGATACCTAACACTCCCCATTCTTTTCCTCATTTTGTTCTTGCTTTCACATATGAAAGAAAATATTTGACCCTTGATTTTCTGAGT